>NC_030975.1:0-5516 GCF_001298625.1 Saccharomyces eubayanus | reverse complement strand
ACCAACAACTTTGGAGTACAAACTCCCCACATCGATTCTGAAACCGTCAACGCCGTGGTCTAACCAGTATCCAACAGCGCTTTCGTAGATTGCCTTTCTGCAGTCTTCGTTCTCCCAGTTGAGATCAGGCTGGGTGGAGCAAAACAAACGCAAGTAAAACTCGTTTGTTGTTTCGTCGAAAGTCCATGCGGAACCCCCGAAGTACGATCTCCAGTTGTTTGGTGGGATTGGAGCGCCATCGGCGTCGTAGCCCTTAGGTGCTCTCCAGAAGAACCAATCACGTTTTGGACTGGTCTTGGAGGACCTACTCTCCTTAAACCACTCGTGTTCACTGGAACAATGATTGATGACCAAATCGGTGATAAACTTCATGCCTAACTTATGGGTCTTCTCAATCAAGGCGAAGCAGTCCTCGTTAGTCCCGTAGGTTGGCCARACCTTCTCGTAGTTGGCAATATCGTAACCCATATCGTCCTGTGGCGAGTCGTAGAATGGTGAAATCCAGATAGCATCGGCACCGAGGTCTTTGATGTACTCCAACTTGGAGGCGATACCTTTCATATCACCCCAACCATCGTTGTTAGAGTCCTTGAAACTTGCGGGGTAGATTTGGTAGACGGTGGCTTCTTTCCACCATTTGGGTTCTGTTTCTGGGTGTGCAGATGAAATAGTCATCACAAGGGTTCAAAAAAATTTAAAGTATATTCTTATTTGCGCTTTCTCGTGTAGTTTGAAGCTTGAATATCTTTCTGAATGTAACAAAAGATTGAGGGTCTAGCAATTTATTGTAACTTTCGAAGCCTTTTATATTCCATGAGAAAGCGCCCTCCTCATTCTCGCTTAGCGAGTTGCTTAGTGGGAAATGGTGGACATTGTCTGTTTATTATTTCAACGTCATATTTGTGGAACTGAACCCTTAGCAGTCAGTTCGGTGATGTTCATACGACTATTCCTTTCACCGTTACTCCTAATAACGTGGGGTACGAATACTCAATTGGCCTTGCTTCAAGTATACTGTAGTTAGAAACAACAGTACACGGTCGAACGGTGAACAAGCAACTAATTCTCCGGGATATTTTCCAGTGACAGGTTCCATTCTTACGTAACCTATAACTTAATCTTAGGGTGCCTTCTTTCTAGACTTTTGACCTAGGGCGGGTTTCTGCGAGAATTACTCCGCCGTGCAAATAACGTTTTTTCCCCTTTTTTGACCGGATTTGCTCTTTCTTCCTCACTTGCGGGGAAACCTCTACTCAAAGAGGCCTAAGCAGCTCACCATCTAGACCATGGCCCCCATGCCCCACGGAGAAATAAACATCACTACCGCTTAGAAGGGCACCGTTGAAAAGCGCTAATGCCTTTAAATAGAATCATCTTACCCTATTATTCCCGAAATTCCACCAGTAGAATTGGAGCCTCGGATTATTGTCTTGTCTCGCATTTTTTTGTGAGAACTCACTCTCTGTCCAGCACACAGCTTATCCGAGACATCAGAAAAAAAATCTTCCGTGAAAACAATGAACTTTTGTTCATGTTCAATACCCTTGAAAGTACATTCAGGGACACGAAGGTCGATCTATTTAGAAACAAGATGACTTACAAGAGGATTTTACAAGATTCAACATCAAAAAATATCAAAGCGGAACTTCAACGATTGATAACATGATGAAACTCAAGCGCGACTAGTACGGCTTTTGAGAATTGGTTCGATTGGATATTTGTAGTTGCGTTCTACAAAGGGTTGCTTATGAAAGAAGCATCTTGGACGAGGATAACCGCGGTGAGACTGGAGTCGTGGAAAGCGACCACTTCGGTGTGTGTCAAATTTTCTTCGTTCACGTGCGGCGCCCCACACCCATACCGCATTTCCCCGCCCCCAGGTTATTTTTTCCAAGTTATTTTTCTGTTCCTTTATATTCAGTGGCTTTTAGATACGGACAAGGGCAAATGCTTCTAAGATCTCTTACTAAGGGGAAAATGGGAAAGTCACGTCAAAGGTCAGACTAAAAACGTCTTGAAAAAAAATCTCTGCTTTTAATATGACTCTGGTCAAGCAGGCATGCGACTGTTGTCGCGTTCGTCGAGTAAAATGTGATGGTAAAGGACCATGCGGTCGTTGCATTCAACGCGATTTGAATTGTACTTATCTCCAACCGTTAAGAAAACGAGGTCCAAAGTCTATCAGGTCAAGAAACCTTAAAAAAATAGCCTGTGTACAGAGGGTTAGTGAGGACAGCAGTACAATGACTGCTTCGAGGGTTCCCACGAAGGTTCCAAAGGTGCTGATTGACCAATGTTTAAGGCTGTACCATGATAATTTATACGTGATCTGGCCTTTACTCTGCTATGATGATCTTCACAAGCTCTTGGAAGAAAAATTCGATGATTGCCACGTTTACTGGTTTTTGGTAGCTCTTTCAGCAGCCACTCTTAGCGATTTGCATACCGGAATAGAATCTGAGGAAGGACTCTATTATACTGGAAGGCAGTTGTCAGTTCTCTGTATGTCATCACGCCAAGACTTCGACGATCTTAGTAGCAGCGACATATTCAAGATTATGACATATTACTGCTTGCTTCGTTGTTTTGCTCAGTTTGCTGATACAGGAACTTCATACAGACTTTCTTGTGAAGCTGTTGGCCTTATCAAGGTCGGCGAATTGCATCTTGAAGAAACGTATGAATCTCTTTCATTTGATGAGCAGCAGCTTAGACGGAAAGTTTATTATTTGCTTCTTTTAACGGAAAGATACTATTCCGTGTATATTCATTGTGCGACAAGCTTGGATTCCTCAATATCTCCACCACAACTTGAAGATGTAACTGACCCTCGGCTTTCCCTGGATAGTTTTCTTGAGATGATCAGGGTTTTCACTGTACCAGGAAAATACTTCTTTGATGCTTTAGCTAGTAACTCTGAGAATGTTTCTTGTACAGAAGACTCTCTAAAAAAAATATGGAAAGAACTTCATACATCGTCACTGGAAATAGAGCCATGGTCTTACGGATACGTAGACATTTCATTTTCTCGGCACTGGATAAGAGCACTAGCTTGGAGGCTGGTGTTTCGAATGAAGGGCGCCAATTTTTTTTCGAATAGTAACAATGCCCACATACCAGTCGAAATTGCCAGGGATATGCTAGACGATATATTTCTAAGTCCAAACAATCTTTATGAAGTTCACGGTCCTGGTATATCAACAAAAGCTCTAGAAATCGCCAATGCATTAGTGGACGTCGTAAAACAGTATGACCAAGATATAGAATCGGAGGCTTGGAGTACTTTGTGCGATGTCGTCAAGTTTGTTTTCTCTTTGAAACAGTGTGATAATAAAATGATTCAGAGATTTTCAACTAAATGTCAAAGCGCCCTTATTACTCTACCTATTACCAGACCGTTGCAACCAAACGGTGACTCTAAAGACGATACTGATATAATCCTTTAAAATATTTGTACGATATTTTAAGAGGTGGCAATTGCCGTAAGGCTAGTCTTTAAAAATTCTCTGCTGAACGAGAAACAAAAGCTCCTGGGATGTTTTTTATAGAAGAGTGCGTGATTGTCCATTCACACGCCTAGCGTAAAAATACGATGAGGAAGTCTTAGATAACCACATCTGGCTGTATGGAGTCAAATTTAAAACCGAGTTATCGGATTCATTATCCTTTGCACCCCGGCTGGATTTTTTGTATCGGTACCTTTTCTGTAGTGGAAAGTATGACTTAAGATTGGGTAAGATGGCCAGCTACTAATGTGGGTTTCGTTCAGCCTAAAGCAGGCAATCGGCATATCTCGAATGGGCAATACGTGTTTTCTGGGTTGTATTCTCCGTAATTATAGATGTACCAAAATTAGGGCACTGGAGAAGTTCATAAAGCTGTCTGATAAAGTTGTCATCGAGAGCGTTGCAAATAAAAGCGTTGTACAGTAGTCTTACGTTTGTTAAAAATGCGTGGAAAATAGACGATATCAAAATGAATAAAAAAATACGGCAGTGGTGTTTTAACTCTTACTCCCTGAATGATCTGGTGAACTTTACGGAGGAATAAAGAGCCGTTAGTTCTTCAAGTTCATTTTCGACACTCCGAAGAAGGTCTTTTCTTTGATAAATGGGAACTTCAAATTTTTACATAAAACCAACGAAATACCTTAACCAAGTAATAAATAATAAAGCTAATGTGCTAGGTATTTAATATATACACGGAGAGTGATACCTTATCATCTGCTGCGCTAAGAGTCATCAATCCATTAGAGATGGGGTGCTTTGCTCTCTCTCCTCGGCGGAAGCTTTCATATCTTCCTTGGGATCTTTATGGTTGATTTCATCAGAGATTGCTTTGGCGGCGGCAAATGGGTCCACTTTTGTTGACTTGAATTTTCTTGCTGGAACTCCAAGTCTAAATAGTTCATTTATTTCAATAAAGGTTCTACCTGCGGTTTCGGGCAGATCAAAGACAGCCCAAATTAAAACAGCCAGGCAGAATCCTCCCCAGAAAAAGCCTGACTTGGCACCCCAGTTCCATTTCTCAGAGTTCAGTTGGTACAAAATCAAAACAGCAACTACGATATTTCCTATGTTGTACGCATTACGAGCTAAAATGATCGATTTAGTTCTCAGCCTCGACGATGGTATTTCAGAGACTAAGCAAAAAACGACAGGGGCAATCCCCAGGTTGTATGAGAACGCAACGACCATTAGAAGAGCGCCACTTCCCATTTTGGCACCGTGAGTGTCGGAGCATCCCAAACCGCCTATAATGAACAGTATAACGGTCTGGAAGGCCAGTCCACAAGCGTAAAGGTCATATCTACCATAATATTTTGAGGCCCACCAGGATAAAAATGTTGCAGCAATACCGAGACAGTATTGAATGATACTAAAAGTGAATGCTGTTTCCGTGCTAACACCGGCTTTCTCGTAGAAGTAAGTTGAGTAACCTATTAGTGACGCACCACAAACAGTTTGACCGGCCCAGCACAGACAGGCTATTCTCGTTCTCCTCCGATTAACCTTGCCCCTCAGACAATCCAAATAGGAGCCTTCATCGTCTGACAGCTTCTTCTCCTTCTCTATAGTCATTTTGATTTTATCCAGTTCCATGGCCACCAGTGATTCTTTCTCGGCTCCCTTACCGCTTAGTGTTCTTTCGAGCGACCTCTTTGCCTGCTCTAGTCTTCCTTTCTTGACTAACCACCATGGGGATTCAGGTGCAAAGAATATCGCTATTGCTAGAGGAACAGGCCAGATCCACTGTAAAGCAAAAGGTAGCGTATATCCTAAGTCCGAGTCTGCGTATTTGTTTTGGGAATTTTTCATGATGCCTGCAGCAAAAAGCTGACCAAACAACCAGCACAGATTCGAATATGTCGTCAGGTAGTACCTCAGCGCCATAGGACAGATTTCAGAGGCATAAGACACAGTCAGACATTGGAAACAACCCCATGGCATACCGCACAATGCCTGTCCCGCAGCGATAATCCCTAAACTTTTACAGAAATACAGAATAAAAATGAA
>NC_030974.1:735218-741893 GCF_001298625.1 Saccharomyces eubayanus | reverse complement strand
ATATACCATTACCCTACCTCAATATCCATATACCCTAACCACTACTCTCTCCATCAAATCTCTACTCTCCAACCATCCAAACATAAACAAATATACATATCCATCAAAACGTAAACAAATAAATACATCGAACATATATATATCGAAACGTAAACAAACGAACATACATACTGAATCGTAAACAAAAGATCAAACTATCACTCTACCTCAATATCACATTTCATACCATAACACCATCTCTCTATATATACCATATACAATATATCATAATATCATCCCTCTATATATATCACATACCATATACCATAATACCATCACATACTCATACGGACGCTAAATATAATTCCATATACCATATATCCTAATACCATTACTCTATATATATCATGATACTCTATATCATAATACCATCTCTCTCTTCATATAGTCTAATACCTAACACCATCTTTTTCCATAATATATTATTATACTATCTATATCAATATCACATACCATATATCATAATACCATCACATACTCATACGGACGCTAAATATAATTCCATATACCATATATCATAATGCCATCACACACTCATACGGATGCTACATATACTTATATATACCACAACCACCACAACATCATATCACCAGCCATCCAAACGTAAACAAACATTCACATGGAAATACACATATCGAATCGTAAACAACTAATCGTAAACACCACACCCCTCCATAATATCATACCATATCCCATCCATAATATCATAGCATATTACCACTTACCATCACTCTCTTCCTATATCCCATCCATATATCATAATACCATATACCATAGTACTACCTACCTCTCATCTCATAATTCAATACCCATGTCCTCTCAACATATCATACTACCCAATATTCCATATATTATACTAAATACCCTCACTTTTATATTATAATACACGCACATACTCACACGGACCCTAAATATAATACTCACAACATACAAAACCACAATATTTCTCTACCTCCCCTCTTCCATATTCTATATTTTTATATTTTCTCACAATTTCTATCCTTTTACCCAATATCCATACCCAACTATAAATCATTAATTCTTACCAACACTTCGATTATCGTTTATACTTATCCCATCCACCTCAAATTCACCTAACCATCTATCGTCGCCCCTTCCCAGCTTTCTCTACTATACCACCACATTATCACCATATACGGCAAGAACCTCAGCATTTGACACCCTGGACATTTTCACATTTGATCCATCGCCCGGCCACCAAACTCTGCCCCCACTAAATACGATGTTCTACATCATATATCCGCTTAAAACATCTCAATATTTTCACATTTGCACTCACACTATCGAATACTATATACCTTCACCACACCCTATCACCACATATCTCGATACATAATACCATCTCGTTTCACACATCACATACGATATACCATCACTCACTAAACATCTCATACCATACCTCATTATAATATTATCATAATACCATCTCTCTTCACACATCTCTCTCCATATCTCCCATGCAATATACCATCACTTTCAATATCCCATAGCATACTTCATTATCCTGACCAATCTCAAGAAAATATCATAGCTATACCACCACATAACCCGATACTTAATCCCATCTCTTTCTATATCACATATCAGTATCAATATCATAAATATCACTATCAATATCATATTACATATTCTGCACTACATATACCATCACTCTCAATAGCACTACAATATATTATAATACCTTTTCTATATACAACAACCGCATACTTACAGGGATGCTCCTGGGATATCAACATCTTTACCCATAATATCATCACACTATATTACCATCACTCTATCTCTATATTATCGCATACCATGCATCTCTACATAATATCATATATCATGCTATACTACACTCACTATGACATTAATGCCTTCCCATACTCACACTGATGCCAAATATGATACTATAACATACCATATCACACAATACATCATAATACCATCGCATACTCCTACGGACGCTAAAAAATCACATTTCATATTTTAAATTTTACTCTACTTATTCACTTTTCATCAAGCACATATACACTTATATATACATAACTGCATCTAAACCGTAACTTTCCATGCTCTTACTCCCCGAAGACATGAATACAACCTTACAAGACACTGAGCCGCCGCATACTCCTATCATTCACCTCACTAATCTTACCTTTTCTCATCTTATACCTTTTCTTAGCCGCGAGCTCACATACCTGACGTACCTTGCATATCGGGCAGAACGCTTTTTCTCGGGCAGCGCGTTTCAACATGATCATGTGAAAGTCATGTGATGGCATTCTAAAGAGAATTATCGACCCAAAATGAAGCCTCGGAGTTCTTAATCTGCGCAAAGCACCTCTGGCTGGGTACGTTAAACCACTTTTGGTGAGTAAGAGGGTGACTACTTTTAAAGCAGCTCTATGAAGTTTTTTAACTAAACAACGCGCAAGCGTGCCTTTGAAAGAATGGCGTTCCTGTGCATTTTCTTTGAAACGCTATCGTTTTTGTGAAAATTTATTACGGTTTCTCTCCTTTCATAGACCGTGTCTTTTCATTGAGCACCAGATTCGCCTGATGGCGGTCCACCTCAGAAATGTAGCGTCATTTCAGTATTTAGAATTATGAATGTTGTTTACATTCCTGACAAAGATTATAATCACTGTAATTATTCTACTAAAACTAAATTCATATTATAATAAATTTTAATTAAATAAACATATTTACATTTCCGTTTCGAAATCTGAGCATAGTCATGGAAGAGCCGGATAATATTATATTTTAGCGCCAGCATCGACAAACATATATCTGAGAGTTTATTCCGGCATTAGTCATTTATTTTATACCTGGTGAACACTTGGCATCGGATATGCAACCAAAGGAAAATAGGAGCTTTCTTTGTTTGCAATTGAACAATATAATGAATACCAACCACAACAGCTGCTTAATATACCAAAGTAACCCCCTGCCATCGAAGCGTTAACGTTTGATGTAAAAGAACCGACGCACAGCATTAAAAACGTCAAGTCTAGGAAAAGTAGTAGTAGGAATATACCCCAGGTACTCTTCATCGAGCAGACCATTACCATGAAATTAAATACAGTCCATCCAGCCAGGTAAAACCCAAGTATATTGTTCAATGCCTGTGGATTATCTGCGTAAGCTTTAGCCACTCCAAATTGCTCCAGGTTAAGGCAGCCCCAACTAATCCAAAACCCCCCAAATGTTCCAAAGACCGTCATACAAAATGTATCACCGACGCAGAAGGATAGCAGTCCTGACAACAAAACAACTGCGCCACCAAAAATGAAAGAAGCATTCAAAAGATTGAGGTCAGTAACTCCACGCACTCTCGCGTTAACTAACCCCAGTGTTAAACACATGAACGAGAAGGACGCCAATCCTAGTGGAAGAGGGTTTGCAAAGCTAGTTGGTCTTGGCTGCTCCAGGCGCACATCGCTACTTGGGTTACTTGATAAATAATTTTCAAAATCACTTCTTTTGAAAATTTTGTCACCGATCGTAACATACTCTCCCACAGAAGAAATATGCTCGCAAACAGGTCCTTCTTTGTGCTCGCTGGACGCGCGTGAAATTATTTCTTCTTGGTTTTGTTTTCTTCCTCTCATAGCAATCTGGGATGATGATGTTGCAAATATAGGTTCCATTTTGAAGGATTAGACAAAAAATATACTTCTTCAAATTTTATTCAACAAAAATCATCTCACCATACTACGTTAAAAAAAACGATCTTACTTACACCTTTTATATGCATTGGCTTTATTCTAGTTCGGTATTGTTTTTCTCTTCAACTGGTGAAGCAAATATTCACGGGAGAGAGTTAGCTGGTCACAGTAAGCATAAAAAAATGTTTGTTAAAAGTTTCTTCTTTTGTTGGTCCTCGCCACTATTACCATACAAGCTCTAGTGTGAAAAACATCTGTACTATTTTGTTGTGGGGGTGGGGGGAAGTTAAATTTAACTTTAGGGTTATGTTTAACATGTTGGATAATATGAATTATTATTATTCTTCGCTCTCCATAGTAACGACGAGAAACTGTATTATGTATGACGTGTGTTTATGTGGGGGTGGGGACATTGTAAGGAGAATGCACGCTCCCCTTTTTTTTTTTTCGAAGTTTTTTTTTCCCGCATACTCTGCGCTTTGTCACTCCTTTAGCGGATACAAGAGAAACAGAAAAGGTTAATCGTTCCGCCAACGACTTCAAAATAATAGATGGCGAGATTCAAAAATGTCCTTCTAAGACTTTCATTCAGAGCTACACATTCCAATTTTTGAGAAGAAATACTCTTAGAAACTGGACCTCACTGAGTACCTTACACTACAGACTTAATTATGAAGTATCGGTATTTTCGATAAAAAGCAATACAAAAAACATAGAACTGTACAAAAGTCCGTGAATTTGTATATGGCTGGTTTACTCTAACTTTTCAGCTATAACTAGGCCGAGACACAGAAGTAATTATTTTTCTACGACCTTCAAGAAGTGGTGTTTACGATGATATGGTGTGAAGAAACAAGTTATACAGTACCGGGATAAGATGGGAGATAGCGTTATGTTTGTATACGCTTTTCCAATGTACGCATCATAATTTCCAATATAACACCGCAACCCCTATAGTGTTCCCAAACGATAACCACTTACCACATCGTTGTGAGAGCACTCGAAGTATAAGCAACCCTAAGATGCCGTTTCTTTGCCTTATATTGGATAGCTGCGACATTCATAAACTGCACTGCACCCTCTGCCAGTACGGTCGCGTGCCTTGAAAACAAATATCTTCTACGCGTTTCCCAAGCCAAAATAGTCAACTGCTTACGTACATACGAACCATGTGGGGGTGCCTGATCTCACCGTGCCTGCGTCGCTTTATCGTGTCCGCGTTTCCCCACCGTGCCCATCCTCTCCTTGGCGCAAGTTCATCGCGGCATAATAACGCAACAAATCGTCAATCAGCCCACTATAATTAGTTTCCCTCCTATACAATAATAAATCGTTTCTTAAACTTTGTACTCGAAGAGTTGTCCAATCGTCCTATCAACCTCTTGTATTGATTGTGGAGAAGTGGGATGAATCGTACGTCTTTTTCCTATTCCTGTAGTTGCTGTAGCAGGGGACATTTGACTCGGTAATACAGAGAGCCTACCAGATTATGTTAGCCAAGAGGTGCCGTCGTGTTTCAGGGGGTTATTCCCCCACAGTCTTGAACCTCATTCGATTTCATATATAAATGGTTCAAAACAACCAACAGTAATTGTTTTCTTTCACTAAATATTCACTATCGAGAAATCAAAACAAAAACAAAAAAACAATAATAAACGTACAACATCAAAAATGACTAAAACAGGAGAAACAACAGCTACCAGCTTGAATGCTAAAACCCTCAATAGTTTCCAATCGACTCTACCGGTACCAACTTACCCCAGAGAAGGTGTCAAACAAGGTATCGTCCATCTAGGTGTTGGTGCATTCCACCGTTCCCATTTGGCTGTCTTTATGCAGCGTCTAATGCAGGAACACAATGTCAAGGACTGGTCCATCTGTGGGGTTGGTTTAATGAAAGCGGACGCTCTTATGCGTGATGCCATGGACGCCCAGGACTGTCTTTACACGCTTGTGGAGCGCGGTATCAAGGACACCAACGCCTACATTGTTGGTTCCATTACGGCCTACATGTACGMACCAGATGAACCAAAGGCTGTCATTGCAAAAATGGCCCATCCKGACACACACATTGTGTCTCTTACCGTCACAGAGAACGGTTACTATCACAATGAGGCCACACACTCGTTGATGGCCGATGATGCCGCAATTGTYAACGATTTGAATCAYCCAGAAAGACCAGACACTATTTACGGATATCTATATGAAGCTTTGTTGCTACGTTACAAGGCAGGTGGTCACCCTTTCACTATCATGTCGTGTGATAACATGCCACAGAACGGTATCACACTCAAGGCCATGCTTGTTGAGTTTGCCAAATTGAAGGATCCAAAATTTGCCGCTTGGATCGCTGACAAGGTGACTGCTCCTAACAGTATGGTTGACCGTGTGACACCACGTTGCACYGACGTCGAGCGTAAATTTGTTGCYGACACATATGGAATTCARGAYAARTGTCCTGTCGTRGCCGAGCCTTTCATCCAGTGGGTGCTTGAAGACAACTTCTCTGACGGCCGTCCTCCTTGGGAACTCGTTGGTGTGCAGGTTGTCAAAGACGTGGAGTCTTATGAATTGATGAAGCTACGTTTACTTAACGGTGGTCACTCGGCCATGGGATATCTGGGATACCTAGCTGGCTACACCTATATCCATGAGGTTGTGAACGACCCTACTATCAACAAGTATATCCGTGTCCTAATGCACGARGAAGTGATTCCATTGTTGCCTAAAGTACCAGGTGTCGATTTTGAAGAATACACTGCTTCAGTGTTGGAAAGATTTTCCAATCCAGCYATTCAGGATACTGTCTCCCGTATTTGTTTGATGGGTTCRGGTAAGATGCCCAAGTATGTTCTACCTTCAATTTACGAGCAATTGCGTAAACCTGATAGTAAGTACAAGTTATTGGCCGTTTGTGTTGCTGGTTGGTTCCGTTATCTGACCGGTAAGGACATGAATGGTAAGC
>NC_030974.1:694664-733878 GCF_001298625.1 Saccharomyces eubayanus | reverse complement strand
GTTCCGTAGAAGAAAAAGTAGTTTTCACCGGTAAGTTGCAAGAACGTTTGCACAAGTATCCCGGTAATCAAACGCCGGAAAACTTTGGTTTTCACTGACAGAAGCTCCTTCCATGAGGCCTCCCCTTGTTCCCTCTGAGCAAGCACACCTGCAATAATTTCTTCTGCTTCTCCATGTACCCATGGATCTTCTGGTGAAACCTTGTTTATCTTGGCAATGGAAGTACGTGCCTCCTCGTGTCTTTCGGATTCGATTAGATATCTTGGTGACTCTGGAACCATTAACATACCAATGATGATAATTAGGGCCCATAAAAAGCATAACCCAATAGGTATTCTCCATTGTGCGGTATTGTCGTATTTACGTGTTCCGTAAACGCTACAGTAACCTAGGAAAATCCCAAAGGTCATGTTCAATTGGTATAATGAAATGAGTCCACCTCTCAGATCCTTGGGAGCTATTTCAGACAGAAGCATTGGGCACAACACGGAACAGCCACCAGCACCTAAACCGTATATGATTTTACCGACAAAATACTGGTACCATTTGTGGCTTGAACTGATTTGGATGATTGCACCTACAATATACACCAACACCACTATCACAATTGCTAGTCTTCTGCCTAAAGTATCAGCCAGACGCGCAAACATAAGGCCACCTATAGCGCACCCTATACTGAACATTGCAACCAAAAGACCCATACGCACGTTACTCAAATAGTACTCTCCGGTACTGTGCTTGTAAGATCCGAAATTCATTTTAAAATTGTCCATGTTAATGAAACCGGCAGTGATACCACTATCCCAGCCAGGTAAAAACCCTCCGAAAGAGATAGGAATACAAAGTAAATAGATAGTCAGGTATCCCAAAAATCCTCTCTTTGGTGCTTCTAGAGGGCCTTCATTCAGKATTGTATTGTCAAAYTCATCAAGCCCCTCCTTCTCTATGGGTGGTGCGACMTGAACGTCYGCAGTGGAAGCATTTCGATTATCTGTAACACCGCTAGCAGATAAATGGGAGCTAGACATCTTTTTCGTTTTCTTTTTCTTTTCTTTTTCTTTTTCTATTTAATGAACCTTTCGATAAAAGCGACCATAAAACATGGAAAGAGTTAGTCGAATTTAACTCTCTCACTTTATATGTCTCAAACAGCAGCAATCGTGTAAGGGTAGATAGAACGGTGTGGCAGCAACGACTTTATGCGAAACAACAGGAACGATGAAATTTCAACCATAGGAAAGTTTTCGCATATCAGCGAAACTATTTTTGTTTCATCTATTGAACGACTGGTGTCCTTCCATTGGGATTTTAGACAAGGAGCCTTTAACATTATCTAATAATATTGTCCTTGGACGTTTACGCCAAGACAATCTTGAAGTCTGCTAACAGACTTGTGCCCGTTAAGCTGCTCACGCCGCTTTAATGGGGGCCTTTCCTGTGTGCCTGCCGTTCAAGATTTCATAACCGCGTTATTTCAAGCATTTCGCGAATCATACCCCACCCCCACTTTTTTTGGGTTTTAAGTTTTAAGTTTGAAATGCATCCCAAGTAGGACTTCAAGATAAAAGGAATAAGTGGTTGCAAAACAGGTGACGTCAGTTGTATATCTCATATAGTCGCACCAGATTGGGTCTGTCCTGTTTCTAATAGTTGCTGTAACATATGAGATCGATTAGATGGTGGGTGGGGTGATTAGTATGAGGAACGGAAAGAAACAAAAATTTGCACAGAGATGCGAGGGGAAGAAATCTTTACCGTCATATTATGGCGCAATTACATGGAAAAGACCGCACAAATTCTTCGTAAAATACAATAACCAAGCACCCGGCTATCACAGTACTACGACCCTGAGTTTCAAAGTGTGCTCCTTTGAACAGTGGCAGGTTGATTTTCTGTTTGTAACATTAAGCTGTATAGTTGGCGGAACGAAAACACTAGCTGGACTAAGAGCGGCATTTATCTGAAGAAACTACTTCGCTGTTTGCAAACTCGAATTTTTACTGACCAATTCCAAAATGCATGCCATATACTGGGCTAAACCATATATTGCTAATCGACACAAAGCCCTCTGAATATGCTATACTTTGCCTTATACCTGTACCCTACTCGCTCCTAAATAGTGGTAAAATCTTCAACATGTACATCATATAAAGCAGTCAGCCTGTATCCTGTGCGTTAAAAAATACACACACGCATCCATAATGATGAAGATAGAAGATGGCAACCAAATCAGGCGAATATTAAGTCATTAACAGCGGCTCCTTACTTTTTATAGAAACAAGAACAAAACATTACAAAATTTTGGAAGAGAAAGTTTCTAAACTAAATTGAGAGCATGGTTATTGAGCTAATGGTATGTACTTTTCGAAAAGGATTCAATATATATTACTGCATCCAAATATGCGGTTTGAACACAATCGGCCACCTGTTGTTTTAGCTCGAAATGTATAGGTTATGAGAATAAAAAACACTTCGCTTTAAAATAAAATAACCATATATAATTCGCCACCGCAACGTATCCCTCAATATACAGCTGATCTGGAATATATCACGTGAAAAATGTCTCGATAATCTTGACATCCCCTGGCAATACCTCATAACTCCCATAGCCACGTTAAAACGTTTTATTGTGAAACAGCCTAGATACTCGTACTTCGATCATTACATTAATCATGATATCCAGCTCAATACGGTACCTTCTCTCTTAAATGCCTTCACAAACTCAATTTACGGATCTTATACCATAACTGATGTAAAAATCTTATTCTGCATTCTCACTTCTGATGACTCTCCAGACCTCAGTACTGCTTCATATCCTATTATGATAATTCGGCACATAGAGATCTGTTACCTTTATCTACATTTGATAATCAAGGCAATATAACAAGAAAGTACTCTCCACGCACCTCGAGCGCCCGTATCGTTTTTGCAGCAGCATCGGGATGTGCACGCATGCTATGATATCTTGCCTTCTACCTTACTGAAGTTGAACTTTTCCTATATCATGAATGTGATTACCTCTCACATCTAGTTACGTAAGGTACCCTTTTCTAACGAAAATTCCAATAATATCAATAAACACATCAAATGCTTCATAATTTGCATATAAAGTTTCTCTATTTTACCTGCCTTTTACTTTTACTCACTTAGCCGCCCAGCTAAGGTGTGGTTTTCGAATGCGGCTGAACATTTTTCTTAGTTAATACACCCACGCACCTTGCCCATGGAATTGTACAGCTATCGTCTACGCGACCTTCTAGGTGTTTCCCAAAACAGGTTTCTACCAATTTAACATATCAGTTTTCACATGTAATAATAAGGTTCTATAATTGAGGAATTATGTCCGAGGTCTAAGACCAACATCCTTTGTTATGATTCCTCCATTAAGGGTTAGGCCTTTGTTATGGACGATCTGTTAGCTATGATATCTGCTATCCGGTCGAACTTTCATATCGGATTACTTAAACAATCAGGACTGTGTACGGTCAGTCCGTCCTAACTAAAAATATGCTCAAGTGCATGAAAGCTATTATGTCTCGGAGTAGCGTGGGAATTGAACCCTCAGAACAGATAAGTCATGTGACAGAAATCATAGCCTATATAGCACGAACAATCCTAAAAGCCAGATTCGTCTTTTATAGAGCACAATCATGCAGCGCAGTACTTCCGTTTCATTCGCGGTCGATAAAAAAGGTTTTAATAAGAGCGAGAGCTTTTCTTCCCGTTTATCTCGTTGATGGTTCAATCCTTTTTCGACTATATTTTTCTATAATATTTTTCTACTTTTGCACAGAAGTACCTAAAATTTCTTCTAACTTTCCGATGGAGTCGTCTCATGGTGGCACTGTTTTATTTGGGTTGTCTTTATCTGTAGATCTTTATTCACCTCAATGGCCTTTTTTCTTCGTATTTTTGCCCTGATCCCGGAAAAAAGCTATTCCGAAGTAAATCTATCACCGAGAAATAGTAATAGTACGAAAGGGCCACATCTACCCCTGGAGGGTCCATATACAAAGATTGCGTAGCTCCTAGTGATTAATCTATGCCCAAAATCCGGTTAAATGGAGCCTATTTTTCAACATTCACACCGATTATGCCACAATTAGCTTGCACCGTCTTGTTGTTCTGTGATAGATACCATTCCAGTAAAAAAAAGGCATCCCTCGAAGCATATCATTACGCTAATAGGTAATAAAGTTTTAGTGGGGTAGATAGAGAGTTTATTTCAGGCATTTTACAAGATAACGCAGAATGGCTCAAATCAAATCATTGTGGCGCACGCCGCGCCGTCAAAAAAAAAATATCATCCAGATTGTGGGGTGAGGCTTGAACAGCGGATGAGGCAAGGCTTCGTGGCTCTACTAAAGATAATTTCATGTGACTGAAAGTAAATGAAGACTGCAAAAACACCTTAATAATCAGCATTTAATAAAGCACCAAATGACAATAGTATATACATTCACTTTTGCTTGCTTGTAGTTGTAGTTGTGGTTGTAGTTGTGGTTGTGGTTGTGGTTGTGAAATTTCCGAGTGGCTCTAAAACTCTTTGCTTTAACAGATGATTTTTATAAGCCATAAACGTAAAGCATCTTAATGATATATAGCTTTGTATTAAAAGCTACAGTTAATCTTTTCTTTGGCCGGTTCATCTCTTGCTGTTCGAATTGTATACAGAAGAAGTTGAATATAAGGTGTGTAAAGCTGCAATAACAATGACATACAAAGAGGAGGATACTCGCATTGAGGTTGCGAAAGATCAAACAACCGTCCAAAGTGAAGATACCCTTTCTCTAGGTCATTCTGACTCATCGATAGATCACGTTTATGATAAAGAGGAATCGAAACGTAATCCTTTCTTAAATCCTGCAGTCGAAAAGTACTACCGGAACTTATATGAATCTACCAAGTATGAGTGTCGTGAAAGATTTGATCCTAACTTCGAATGGACAAAAAAGGAAGAGAAGAGTCTTTTATGGAAATTGGAATGGCGCGTAACGCTATTAGCTTGCTTTATGTTCGTGGCTTTGCAAGTCGACCGAGGAAATTTGGCGCAAGCGGTAGCAGATAACTTACTCGACGATTTGAATATGAATACAAATAACTACAATACCGGCAATACTATCTTTTATTTGACATTCTTGTGCGCAGAACTACCTTCGCAGTTGATCTCCAAGAGATTAGGTGCGGATATTTGGATACCAATCCAGATGACTCTATGGTCTCTCGTCGCTATTGTGCAGTGTAGACTCACAGGAAAGCATTCATTTTATGCATGCAGGGCGCTACTAGGCCTTCTTGAGGGAGGTTTTGTTCCAGATTTGGTCCTTTGGATGTCCTACTTCTACACTGCCTCAGAGTTATCAATTAGGTTATCACTCTTTTGGACCACTTTGTCGTTGACACAGATAGCCACTTCATTACTTGCTTTTGGTATATTGAGATTGAGAGGTCGTGGGGGAATGGCCGGGTGGCAATGGTTGTTTTTAATCGAAGGTCTATTCACTCTAGTCATTGGTATAGCCTCCTATTTTTTGATKGTTCCGTCTGTTGTTGAAACTAAGAAACCGTGGAACAAGAAAGGATGGTTCACGGATAGAGAGGAGACCATCATTGTCAACAAAATCTTGAGAGATGATCCCACAAAAGGTGACATGAATAATAGACAGGGTATTAATCTCAAGATATTATGGCAAACAATAACCGACTATTACCAATGGCCTGTCTATTTGATTGGATTAATCGCGTATATGCCAGCGAATGTATTAACTGCATACTTGACATTGGTATTAAAGAGTATTGGCTTTAAAACTCTGCAAGTTAACTTACTTGCTATACCTCAATATGCTCTCCATATAGTTCTATTACTCGGTATCACCTATTTGACGGAGAGGCTAAACAACAGATTAGGACTATGTCTTTTGCAGCCTTTGTATACTGTACCGTTACTAGCCATCTTGCGTTTTTGGAAAGGAACTATGGTTGATAAATGGGGAACATATATTATCATTACATTGCTCTTGGGAAATCCATATATACATGCTATTTGTGTTTCGATGTGTTCCAGGAATTCACACTCAATAAAAACAAGAACAGTCTCTGCTTCATTATACAACATGTTTGTTCAAGCCGGTCTGATAATATCTTCGAACATTTACCAACAAAGTGATAAACCGCTATATCGCAAGGGTAATTCGGTTTTGTTTGGCCTTTCTCTCGCCATGTTTCCTTTATTGATTGGAAGTAAGTTTTTCTATATACATATCAACCGTAAGAGAGATAAAATTTGGAACGCAATGTCTGAAGAAGAAAGGGAGCATTATATGAATGTAACTACGGATACAGGTTCACGTAGATTAGACTTTAGGTTTACTCATTGAAATACTCTCCTGGAAAGATTTTGTTTATCCTAGGTTTTTACGGTTCAGAGCTAATGTGTCCACTGCCGCTTTCTAAATAACTTAAGTCTGACCAAAAGCTGTAAGACCATGCTTTTAATGTACATACAGAATACGATAAGTAATCTTCTTTTTGGTATTTTTACAGAGCAAATGGCACCGCAGATAACCCTATACTGCCCTCTGAACTTTTGTTAACCTTTCCCTTCGTAACCTTGGGTTCTTAACACTCGCACTGGAAAATCAGAGTGTGATAGGAAAAGAGTCCAACATGCTTGAGTCACCCTGTGAACACGAATGGGTCGATTGGGTTATGAGTGTTTCCTTACGCTAACGTTTGATTAGGGAAGCCGCAGGACTTCAATAGTGGAATCCGGCATTTTTTATAGCTATTATGAACCCTGTCAAGTTCGTTTGTCTATGATTATATAGGAGCTGTTACCATACAAGGGCAGCCACTAAAATACATCTAATCCTAACTGGAAGACATTCTTACATCTTTGCTTCTTTTACAGTTTTTTTGAAAGGACGGTCGATGAAAAAAGTAGTGAGTTCGAACTTTAAAAATTCACTTTAAGCGCGGTTAAATTTAGAAACGTATGAGCAAGGCTTAGCATAATTTGTAGCGTTTTCGCTACTTAATTGAACCTGAAGCCTCCCTGTACTCTGTTATTTGTTTAAAAGATCAACTTAAAGCCCTTTGGATTTGAAGAAAACCTGTAGAAATGTCTGGGATACAGAAGATAGGTATTTGTACAAAAAAGACATATATATTTATGAAGTAAGATACACATATGAAACGGAAAGCAAATTATGCTAATTTTTCTTCCTTGGTTCAACTATAGGGAACATGAGTTCGAAATTATCCAACAAAGAAAACACTTCTTCGAGCTTTGAGATGTCGCCATCAATCACCGCCTTGTCGTTACTCGCCGCCTGAGTGAAAGTTGTTTTCTTCTGCAGGATTTCATCGAGCGTACCTCGGTTCAGTCTTACGCTAACGTCTGCTTCTTGTTGCTGACCGATGATGTGTGTAAGGGCAGAGTTTTCAAGTGACATGACGAAATATTCGTTCAAATCGGCAAAATGCCAGTTGATGACTGAATTTATGCCTTCAGCCCTGGTCCCATCAAGACGTACAGCTAGGAAGTCGAACAACAAGTCGTTGCTAACCGCTTTAGTTAAGTCGCCAATGTTTTTGGTGATGCTTGGAATGTCCGGCACGCCATCACGTAGCTCCATAGCACCTACCAAATAGGCGCAACGCCAAATACCTGACTCCGCCTGGTATCCCAACTGTTCAAGGGCATTTGCACCTAATTCGCGGGCCTCCCGGTTTTCAGGTTCAGCATAGACGACTTGGTTTGCAATACTTGCAACCCAGCGAAACTCGCCTCTCTTGAAGTCCTCTCGTGCGCGGTCAAGCACTGCGTCAGCCCCACCCATGTACTCGATGGTTTTCTTCGCATATGCCACGGGTGGTAATGGGTTAAGATTTGCTGGATTGGCATCGTACCAGCCAAGGTATTTCTGGTACACTGCCTTGGCGTTGTGGTGTAATGTACCGTAGTAGCCGCGCGTTGACCATTCTTGCTCAAGGCTAGCAGGCATGCGAAGCGTTTCTGCAATTTCTTCCGCTGTGTAGCCATGGTTTAGTAGGCGCAGCGACTGGTCATGGATGAATTTATACGTATCACGATGCTTCTTTAATAAATCATTAACGCGTTCGCGTCCAACAGTGGGCCAGTGATGCTGTGCAATGAGCACATCAGTCTTATTTCCGAAGGACACACGTGCCTCGTCTATGTACTTCGACCACAGATTACCGTCACGTATCTCAGCGCCCCGGAGAGTATAAAGGTTGTGCATACAGTGCGTCACATCTTCTGCCATGTCCAAGACACGGAACTGCGGTAGATATATGAGCATTTCCGAAGGTGCTTCTGAGCCTAGAGCAAGCTGGAAAACAAATTCCACCCCGTCAATAGTGTGTTCCTCTTTGGAATTGTCAATGGTGACGGTCGGAGCGATTAGTGTATTTGTCCCACGGGCACTTGTCTTTCCTAAACCTGTGTCAACCAGTCCTCGGACACCGGGCTGCAGCAGCATACCGAATTGAAACTGGGAGCGTCGGCTCATTGCATTGCCTGCCAAGATATTTTCGGCAACTGCGCTCTCCATGAATCCAGCGGGAGCAATTATTTTTACTTTGCCAGCAATCACATCCGCCTCGTTAACCACGCCCTTCACACCACCAAAATGGTCTGAGTGGCTATGTGTGTATATCACTGTGCTGACCGGCTTCCGTGGGCGATGCTGGAAGTAAAGATCTAGCGAAGCATGAGCTGTCTCGACTGTAAACAGCGGATCTATAACGATTAACGATGTATCTCCTTCGATCACGGTCATGTTCGAGATGTCAAAGCCGCGTACTTGATAAATACGCTCAGTCACCTGGAAGAGGCCATGGATCGCGTTTAATTGAGCTTGTCTCCATAAACTAGGGTTCACAGTATCCGCGGCCTCATTTGCCTTAATAAAATCAAATGGTTTCATGCTCCACGCTGGTCGCTCGCTGGTGCCTGGGCCAGGCACCAGGGCATCGGGTACCGTAGCAACGAAGCCGCGCAATGCCTCTTCGAAGTCGCGGCGGTCTTGAAAAGGTAACTTCTTTGCGAAGTCGGAGTTAGCGCGTAGCGTTGATGGCTCGGGCCCTTTGGGTGCAGCAGATTTGTTCGGTAAATTTCCCATTTTTGTTTTATATTCAGTTGCTTGTCCTTATGAAGCCACAATATGGGGGCAATGGCTTTCTTTAGCCTAATTGCAAGGTCTTTCTTTTATATCATTGCGCTTACAGGAGCCATTTCAATTGCGTATTTCTCGAAAAAACAGTGGCATTAGTTTGAACACTAGCGCGCATGCAATATGACCTGTCGAATAAAAAAAAACTTTTCAGCAGTGCCAACTGTGGCGAAGAGACGATGAGAAGATATTATGCGAGGTTTTGCATTTCGATCTTTTTACGAGGATACTGATGCTGTTTTGGAGCCGAGACAATGGCACTCGAATGTCATGTGATATTATTCGAACGATGACCACATTTATAATTTTGATCATGCCTATGGCAGGATGGAAATACGAGGGCCTCTCAAAACATTTTTAAACACAGAGATCGGTGCGTTCCCGCTTCCAAGTCAAAATATCCATGTTTTTACTTCATTCAATCTCTCCACGAATAGAAAATGCACGGATAATAAGCGTGACCGGGGATTGGGATATATGTGCTTGACATGTGGTCTTGGTGAAACGCCGACGATCTGAGAGTCTCTTGCCAGTTGAGCGATACTCCTCTGTTATCGTTTCGTACATGTGGGCACTGTGGACATCCAGTTTTTTTGGATGCGTAATAATTTCTCTGGCAGTTGCCTCGTATCGACACATTGAAAAACAAAAATGCGCATTGAATGAAACGGCAGGGCCATTTAAATATTCAGTCTTGCACGCATGCATTACTCTGCCGGTTGCAATAATAAGAGCAGGATGCCGCTTACTGTACTTGGATTTCGGTAAAGATGCAAACTCTCAGTAACCTAGAGTAGCATTGAACACGATATCGAATCGCAAACCCGTTTCCCTAGTATCTTGAAAACACATCACTTTTCAGGCCAGCCGCCAAAAAATATGTTGCTAGTTTTAACTTTTTCAATTTCACCTGCATAATGATCTGGAAACTGATTTTGATTTACGCCTGGCAAACAGGAAAACTGCGGAGTTCGAGCATCGAACTCCGAATAAAAAAACACAGCACATCCGGCAGACGCAATCAGTTTTAAGGGCTTGGCACATCGAATCCTGAAATAAACTACAAGCCTTTTCCTGTCAATTTTTTTTCATCAGCATGGTTACGTATACTTAATAGCGCTTGATAGCTTGTCTCAAACTGCCTGCTACCTGCCTTTTTAGATTGAAGCTAATGTGGCTCCAATACTCACATATATCTTGTCCATCATTTAATCAGAACTAGACTTTTTTAGCAAGCTTCTAAAAAACAAGGGTAGTTAACAACTTGATATTTGCACTAAGGCCATAAGTTGTACTGGCTTTATGAGGAAACAAAAGGGATATGACATTGAATATATAACTTATTTAGCGTGTGATTGTGGGGAAAAAGCAATTATACTACGAAAAATAGCATAATCTTACATTGATAACCGCACGTGAAAACTGTTAGACATCAGCAATACTTAATCCTTCTTCCTACAAAGATAATAGAATGTAGACCACTCTACATTCAAAGGTAAGTCCAAGTTATCGCAATGACAAGCCTCTTTCATTTCATCTATAAAGATATCCGCTATATCTGATTCACCAGGATGATCTCTAATCCAAGAAGCGTATATGCTCCAGCTTTTTACAAACTGCTTTAATTGTGTCAAAGTGATAGTTGTGCGCCAGAGAAATTTATTTTCTTCAGCCGTAACTGTTGATGTATCTGGGTCTGAAGGGTTATAAATGGAGACCTCGACATCTTTAAATATCTCTGGTAATAAAGAACGTAGCATTTCACCGCCATAATTCAATAAAACTTCCCTTTGGTTTTCATCCAAGTATTTGCCCATGTAATCCTTACTCCAACAATATTTGTAGTATACATTTGACGCTTCTGGAGTAAAATCCACAAATACCGGTTGAATATAAAACCAAAATGCAAAAGTTCCATCTCTGCGTAATACAGACGTAACTTGTTGAAATAGCTTGTCTAGATTACACCAATGAATTGCCTCCGCGCTGATAACCATATCAACAGTTCCTGATTCAATACTGGATAAGTCTTCACCAAGGGCGTTAATGAATTTAACATTGTCTCCCAATTTACGTTCAGCTTTTTCTTTCTCTGCAATTGAGAGCATGGCGGAAGATGGGTCAATGCCAGTGATATTTTCAAAATAAGGCTCAAAGAGAAATGTCGCCTTTCCTGTACCACATCCAACATCCACTAAATTCCTGTCCGGGCCCCTATGGAAGGCTAATACCTCATTAACCAAAGATTGTGGATAAGAGGGACGTACTTTATTGTAGTGTGAGGATTCAAAATTTTTCTCCAAGTAACTGGTTTTAGACATTTCTGATCTTTCAATTGAATTTCCTGGAGAAAGACCCTCTGGTAAACAGGTCTACAGGGACTTGGCCATATTTTGTACCTTTAGTTCATGATTTTTATATACTATTTTTCCGCGTCTAAATATAGAACATAACCGAGCCTTTAAAATGTAACGTCACCTCAATTTACGAGATTACTTCTACTGAATGGTATCATTTGATTGTTATTGTTGAATCCATTGCCATATCTTAGTTTTCATAGGGAGGTCGAATGGTTGGTCAAAAGTGAGACCCTGCTTTCGTACTTAAAGGGTGGTTAGTTGCGATGTACAAGATGATACTCTTATCCCATAGTGTACATAACTCCTGTTGATCCTTATACATTTCAATTTACATAGAATTTCTGTAGATTAGCATTTTGATCAAATGTGAAATCCCCTACGAAACAGTTTGTAGCTATGTTATAAATATCAAAGTTGAGAGTGTTCGGAAAATGCTTTATTTTTATATGATGTGACTAAATCACTTTGAAAGAAATAGTAATACGAAATTCATTATTATTGCATCATTTTTATTGAACTTTTTAAAAGAGGGAAGTTTCCTTTTATTGTGTGTAGGTATTATGTAGAAATGCAAATACTCATGTAGCAGTTAGCTCGCAAAAGAACCAAAATGTAGCATGATCTTGAATACATAATGTCAATTTTGCCTGTCCTGTGAAGTCATTTTTTATCTAAAGGAGCCTTAGCAAGCCTACAACGTCGGAATTTCGCCCAAGTTACTGTTGATGAGGTCTGCAAATAAATCATAATTTTCCTTCATGGTTTGACGCATTGAAAGCTGTTCGCCAGTATCTATAGAGAAAGCTTCCGAAGGAGCGTCGATATCTTCAGTGTTGTCTGGATCTACGGAGCTCTCAAGTATGATGTTGATATTTTTTAAGAATGGGTAAGTTAGGCTGCTTAACGCTTGAGAGTTYATCAAATGGCGTTTTACATATTGGGGGCTTGTCATATTGATTCCCCATTTCATATTAACCTGTTTTAAAATTGTTTTTGAAACCTCGTTGGTATTAAAGCTTCTTTCCCAGAATACGTTTATTGATGTCGCTAGATTTCCTGTGTCCAATAGATATGCGATGTATTTAAACATTGACAGAGATACAAAACATTCAGAATCCGACTCCATCAACTCCTTAGAGGCCAAATCTAAAGTTAATTTCAAATGGTACCTCATATACTTCAAAGACTTTTGTAAGGCCAGGTCAAAATTGTTACCATACATGTCGTTAAATTCATTAGAAATCTCAACGGATTGAGAACCCTTTTCTCTTAAAAGTTGCTTGTAGGAAAATCTTAAGCATAAACTAGTTTGAAAAACCCATAATCGCATCAAGGAAAAACAAATAAGTTTGTTAATGGAATAGGAATACTTCTTGGGAATACACCACTTATAATCTCCTTTCAAATATGATACGATGTCCCTGAACAATTCAGTATACGTTGTAAGGCAATCGAGAAAAAAGAGGTGATAGTAGTCTTGATTTTTAGTCCAATCTATTTTCGCCTCTTTTTCAAAATGCACTGCTAAAACGTTATTTATGTTCAAAATACAAAGTAATCCAACAATTCTATTCATGAAAATCGCTGTCTTTCTTATACTTTCGACTTCAATCACTGCTTCTCTGCAAAAGACCTGTTTTACGTTTAATAGGCCATAAACTCCAGTGTTGCTGAGCTGCTTTGATGAAAAGTTCAGATCTATATATTCTCTTGTTCTCTTTAAATTTTCTGTAATTGGTAGCAAATTTGGGTTCCCGTTAATCGGGGTAGCGCTCGATATTAAACAGTTCAGAATCTTATGGAACTCGTACTTGTCCTCAATATCGTTTAACAGTGAAACATCGTAGCCAGGTAATTCGTGAAAGTTTTTCTCGAATATCTTTACCATATCTTCATCGGTCCCTAAAAAATTTGATAGGTACTCATTTTCTAGCCTATTAGAAACGCCTTCTGGAATAGATATCATGAATTTTAAAGATTGTAGTCCAACCCAAAGCTTTCTCCTGAAGTTTAAGAGATCTGGATCGGGGTCTATTTCCTTGATATATCTGGAAATCTTAGATGGTTCTTGGTGTAGTCCCAACGTAAGCGCTAATTCCGATAAACACTTAATGTTCAGCAAATTGGTGTATGAGTTTAAAGTTTCAGAAGCTGTCGGATTTAAATATACTAGAATATAAAAATAGAGCAGACAGCAAAAACTTTTCTCATTCGTGTTCTTATAACCATTTAAAAGGTGGAGTAGCTTTTGAGCTGTGTCACAATATTGCTTCGCGGCTTCCAGAACATTCAACTTTATCTGTGGATAATTTTCTCTATCACAATAAATACTTCTTAAGGCATTGGCCATGATCAGGAGGAAAAGGGACAATACGTACAAATTTGATAGACTGTCTTTCGTGACCGAAATTTCATAACGGCCATCATAGGAAGAAATTAAAATCTTCT
Source organism: Saccharomyces eubayanus (assembly GCF_001298625.1). Taxonomy (NCBI): domain Eukaryota; kingdom Fungi; phylum Ascomycota; class Saccharomycetes; order Saccharomycetales; family Saccharomycetaceae; genus Saccharomyces; species Saccharomyces eubayanus. The sequence goes on along the minus strand of NC_030974.1, from coordinate 719,873 downwards.
GGAGCTCCTCCTCAAAAGTCCGAATGTCTAAATATGGATAGAATGGGTACACGTTCTCGTAGAATACCTTTAGTAGTAAGTCAACTATTTTTTTATCTGGAAGAAGAGATGAAGCTTCTGTGATCACAGGTTGCAAAGAGTGCAGTACTTTGATATTGGAATTGCAGAATATGAGAACTGCAGAATGGAAGAAATTGAAAGAAAATGCATTTTTCCCGTTTTCAGTGGCATTATCAACCCATTTAACAATTGCTTTATCAATAAAAGTTAACGGGCTAAGAATTTGTTGAGGAGCCTCTCCCTTCTCCCCATTTATTTTGTCTAAATAATTGGAAAAGCTAACTTCCTCGTTAGAGCACAGAAGTAAATTATTCTGCAAATCCACTAGTGTTGTGCCGTGAATTGAGACCGTAAGAGCCCTCAAAAATGGATCTAGCTCAATCAAGGTATGTGATGCAAAGGGGGCGTCGAAAAAAGTTACACCGCCAGAATTGACAAGCATATCCTTTGGATGCCAGAGTTTCAGTTCCATGTCTTTTGATGTTTTTTCTACGAAAGAACATGATATGCTATTGGAAATTGGTGTCTCAGATACGTCATTAGAGCGTGCAATACTTGTTGGAGTGTAAATATCTTGCGTGGGGTCTCGGGTGGTCTGTGAGGGACAGTTCCTGCCTTCATCAGACAACTCCATCGTGAAACGAGGAGTTTTTGAAAGATTTGGCTCGTTTTCATATGCACATTGTTTCGATGTCTTTCTGCATCTAGTACAAACAGGGCGTAGTCTGTCGCATTTTAGCTTCCTTGATTTACAAGGAATGCAGACAAAAGAAGGTCTAGGTCGTCTCGCCGATTTATCATTCACCATCTTGGCAATTTACTTAAGTTTTTTTTTTTCTATTTCACTCTCTCTGTTCCTAAGGATTTCGATTAGTGTTACATAAAAAAGGGCGTCGTCCAACTAAGAGGTCCAAAAATCTTCATTGGATCAACAGAGGTAATAAATGAGAAAAGAAGTGGAATGGGACGAAGATAAGTTCTGTGGTCTGTTGATAAGCCTTCCAGTTTTGGCCAGAAGCTTAGCTGATTTTTGGCATAGATAGATAAATAGCCTTTATGATACAATTCTACGTTCTTAAGTTAAAGTTCCGCTCTACGGAGACTACATATATGAAATAATTGGAAATAATAATGGAAAAACGAGGGCCTTAGCAGGGCATACATTAGACTAGTGGTTAAATAAGTCCTACGCCGTTTTGGAATGGTACATTTTAAAACATGACTTGTATCAAGCCCAGCTATCTTAGAATACCAAAGTTAAGAATGCTGCCTAGTTTCGTATCTTTCCTTGCAGCCTCTAATGTAAGCACGTTCCATTGACCATTTCTATGGGACAGTGCAGTTCAATACAGCATCGACATGCTTACAAATCAGCTTGTCGTCGCCGTTAAGAATATTTCTGCAAAATCAGGCTAGCGAGTCCATAGTACATGTGCTAGCATATGATACGAATTTTGTTAATATTGATTTTACGTAAATTGCTTATTGTTAGATAAATTCTGAAGCGTCAAGATTGTAGTGATAATTCAATATTCTTTAAATAATAAATGAAAATAATGTGAATTATAAAATATGTATCTATATGAATAAAATGAGGGGAAAAACAGATCTTTAAAGGAGTTGTTTTTTATTTGTTTGTTGTTCGTTTTTTTAGCATTAGTTCAAGTCAGCAACAGTTCTCGACCAGTTACCGTGCTTAGTTCTACCGTATTGAATATCAGCAATCCATTGGGCGACTTGCTTGGTTAAAGCACCAGATTGCTCACCAGGCAATAATGGAACATTGATATCTTGATCTTTCCAGCCAATTTCCTTGATTGGTGAGACAACGGCAGCAGTACCAGAACCGAATGCTTCCAATAGTTCACCTTGTTGGGCTCTAGTAGCGACTTCAGTGATAGTGTAATAACGTTCGTTGATGTCCCATTCTTGAGGGTCTAGTTTCTCACGAGCCAAAGTCAAAACAGAATCTCTAGTGACACCTTCCAAGATAGTACCGTCTAATGGAGCAGTAACCAACTCTTTCTTACCGGTGACTTTGTTGAGGAAAACGAAGAACACGTTCATGGTACCGACTTCAGTGATGTTTTTTTCAGGACCAAACAACCATAGGTTTTGTTGGTATCCTCTTTTAGCAGCTTGCAATTGAGGTAAGATACATGGAGCATAGTTAGCACCCAACTTCTTGTCACCAACACCACCTGGCCAAGCTCTAGTGGCATAGTCTGTTGCTTCAAGACGAACGGCCTTGAAACCGGTCTTGTAATAAGGACCAACTGGAGAAGTGATAACGTAAAGAAGAGCTTCGGAAGGAGTGCCGACACCTAAACCTTTAGAGGTACCGATCATTGTTGGTCTGATGTATAAAGAGTAACCATTCCCTTCAGGAACTAAATGTTTATCTTGTTCGATCAACTTCCCGGTAAGCTTAATCAATTCCTCAGAGTCGAAGGTGGGTAAACAGATTCTAGCTGCGGATTTGTTCATACGAACCATGTTCTTGTCAGAACGGAACATGGTAATGGTATTTTGTGGGGTTCTGTAGGCTTTCAAACCTTCGAACAGTTCAAATGCATAGTGGAATACACAAGATGATGGGTCAAGCGATAAATTAGCATAAGGCTTGATATGAGGAACACCCCACCCTTCTTTGGCAGTCCATGGAATGGTCAACATGTGGTCTGTGAATGTTTGACCGAACACCAATTCGTCATTTGGTCTTGGCTTAGAAGGATTTGGGTTTCTTGTAATTTTCAATTTAGAGGCATCCAATGGGGCACCAGTGGCTAGCGTTCTGATGGAGAATTTCCCCAATTTCAAAGAATTCCTTTGTAGCATCTTTTAGTACGTTGAGTTGAACTTATACGTACTAAGGAGAAAAAGGATAAACGAACGAGAATAAGCTAACGCTACCACTAGTTCTCTTTATATTTCCTAAAATTTTCAACTATTTTTTCCAAGATGTCAAAAATGCCGGTACCGGCACATGATGAGAAACTTGAGTCATATTTGAAGATGAACAATAGATCAAGAAAAGGGCATGTATGAATCCAACAGACGAGAAATTGGCCGGAAGTGATGACAAACTCATTGGACAATCTCGAAATAAACCATGGAGATACGTTCAGGGTCTGAATTCTTGCAGCATTGGATCACACTATCGCACAGTCGATGCGGTCATTATTTGGCGCCACTTGGTAAATATCTGTCATTGGCTAAAAGATACGGTATATAGTATTTAAAGTGGGAAACCTCAGCAGAATTTACTTCAACTAATTGATTGCTCCTTTGGACGATTGCATACACTTTCGTTATCGATCGAAGAGCCTGGAAGGAGGGGATGGTATAAGGAACATGCCCATACCTCCGAGGACGGTTCCGGGACCCAATATACCGGAGCCTAGCCGGTCACTTGCCAAACTTTTTGTCAAGGCCTCTCAATTTGCACATTGTGTGCTTTCTCAACATCGCGGTCCTCCTACTGCCTTATTGCTTTGTAGATCAGCAACATTGGCCTGAAATAGTTTTGATTTTATCAAAATCAGCAAGAAAACGAGCTTCGCTCGAAAGAATTGACTACACGTTTCATACATAGAAAGCTAACGTATGCGTTACGGTCGCCCATAGTAGCTTTCAGGGTGGGTTTGTCTCACTGCATCCAGCATAACGCGATCTTGTAGCAGTGTCCTTGTCTCGTTGAAATAGATATTGTGTAACTCGTTTTGTTTATCGATAAAGGTGTCCGCAGATTTTATTGATTTTACTTTCTAATATCGGTAAATGTTCCAATTAGTTTCAAGATTTTTTTTTTCTCTATTTCCTTTATTTTTTTTTTTTTTGATATGATAATCATTAGAAAATTGTCCATGAAACAATAGAAGGTAAATACTGAAAACATAAACTGAAACAAGCCAAAGAAAAGGTGCACAAAAATGGGTTTAACCATCAAGATAGAAACCTTGAACGATAGTGATCAATCTCCGGTGCAAGAAGGCGTCGAGGATGGCTCCAATGCTCAAGACGTAGCCCCCACTGAGGAAGAGATTTGTGATGACGTAGTTCTATTGTGGAAGGAAGAGCCTGGAACAGAAGACGCTACGATCCAGCACCTTTATGATAGAATTAGAGAGAGAAATCCAACATGGAAATTAAGCGCTTCACGTTTCCGGAATATCCTTAACCAACACCATCTTTACGATACGGATTTAGAGACGGTGTCACTATATAAGGAAAATATTCATTTTCCCAAGGCTGTAGATTCTAATGCTAAGGTCAAAGTAGAATTTATTGATGACGAGCATGGCAGGGGCCTTTTCGCCGAAAAGGATTTTGCTAAGGGCCAAATCATTTTGAAGGAAAATAAGCCTATCGTATTCATCCCACCATTAGACAAGCTATTTTTCATTTCTAATGGGAAGGCCTGTGCTCGATGTGGTAAGGCGCTGTACGATTTGACCCAGCAAAAAATCATGGTTCATTATTTAGATTGTGAGGTGTGTAAGGCAATTTGGTGCAGTGATAAATGTAAAAAGGCTCACGCTCCCTTACATGAACTCTTGTATCATTCATGGAGATCAAATAGAATTGATATTTTGCATGCTGGTAACTGGAAAAGGTTTGTAAACTATTGTGAGAAATACTGTTTTACAGCGGCCTTTTCCATTGGTCTTATATACGGGTCGATGCTGTTAGATTCCACAGGAGAAGTCAAAGAGCAATGGGATGAATTAGCAAGCGTCTCACAAAGAGTCAGAATCAAACTGAGAGACGCCAGTGGTATTGGCAGTACGTTTAACTTGATGAATGGTACAATAGCTCACACTGAAGACGGTTCTGATAATGGCGCCAAAAAAGACGATGACGAAAATGCTGATGACGAGATTGTCTGGGAAAAATGCTATGAGTTATTCTGTGGTGCTTTCCCTAAAGCTTCTGAAGAAATAGATTTGGAGCAGTTTTTAACCATGATTGGGACGTTCAACATTAACCAATATAATGGACAAATATATCATTGGCACTCATTCATGAACCACGATTGTGAACCAAATGCTTATATCGAGCAAGCAGAAGAACATGAGGAATTGAAGTTACATGCAAGAAAACCAATCAAAAAAGGGGAGCAAGTTTGCGTCACTTACGTAAATCCCTTACATGGGGTCAGATTAAGACGAAGAGAACTAAGAGTTAATTGGGGGTTTTTATGTCAGTGTGACCGTTGCCGAAATGAGTTGTCCACTTTCGAAAGAGTTCCGAATTCAGACAAGGAAAGTGTGTCCACCAATTTGGCTAAGGTTGATTCTGATGACACTAGTGACGATACTCCTGGTAGATCAACAGATAATCGAAAATCGTCTATGCGGGAGGCTCAGCCGGATTTAAAAGAGATTTTAAAAAATGGGAAAGAATTCGAATTGGATATTCCAGAAACGGTTGATACGCAAGGTAACGTGAGGAAGACTTCAGTTAGATTTGATTCAAATGTTTTTGTTGCAGTGGACGAAAGATAAAAATATTTTTGTATAAATTAATTACTGTGTTTTTTTGATTGTGTTTTTGCGTTCCTTGACATATAATTATATAATATGTATAAGAAAAAGGGAAAAAGAATGACGATGGATTCAGAATAATGATGGAAAAAATTGAATCCGAAAGATTTTAATGGGATAAAAAAGAAAACAATTATCCTATATTTTAAATAAGAAATATGAAGAACTCCAACGATGACAAAAATAAAACTCCTCCAACAATCTATACACACCAGCCTATTTCCCGAAAAGTTATGATAATTGATTTTCCTGAATCGTAGGTTGTGGCAATTGTGGGGTAGAACCCATTGAAGAATGTGGTACAGTGTTGATTTCGTGTTCCAAGCTCGGTATGGATACGTCTGGTCTAGCAGTGTTGTGGTGTTGTTGTTGTTGAGCATGGAACAGTTGTTGATGCTGTTGTTCTTGTTGACCGTGCTGCGCAGACGATATGGAAGCACCCGGTGTAACAGGTGTTGTAGTAGACGGATTGTCCTGTGGTAGCAAAGATAATGAGTGTTCATTGATTGTGTTAGGATTGGAATTGGTAGTATTAGTGTTGGAATGTGTTTGTGGTGAAGAGTTGCGCGGTGGTAACTGCTGCTCACATAAAGGAATGCGATCCTTCAAATAACGTATCAGAATCGAATGTAAATCGTCTCTCGTGAATGGCTTGGCCAAAATATCATTCATACCATGCTGTAAGTAGGTAATCAAATCTTGATTCATAATGTTACCGGTCATGGCAATAATGGGTGTTTCGTTGTCGAAACTTCTTACGATAGATGTAGCCGTGGCACCATCTAAGTTGGGCATCACAATGTCCATTAGGACCAAATCATATCTGAATTTTTCCAGTGTTGAAATGGCCGAAAGACCATCGGTGACAACCTGAACAGTACAGCCGTATTTCCGTAAGAATTTTGAGCACAACTGTATGGACACCGCATCGTCTTCCACTAGTAGAACATGGAACCCTTTTCGTAGTGTGACAGCATTCCCTTGAGCATTCGGGGTCAGGCTATTCTCGTCGGGTAAATTGGGCATTTGTAAGGACACCGTAGATGTCGTTGGGGAGGCATTGTTGGCGGTACTATTATGAATGACGGCGGTAGGTGTTGGGTTGTTACCGTTACCGGCTGGGTTTTGGTTTCCGTTGTCTCCGAATATTGGGACTTCGATTCCGTTATTTGCCAAAGTGGAACACAGAGTGTTGAAGTTGTTAAGTAGATTTTCGTTGATTGTCTTGAATGTTATTAAGCTTTCAATGACCGTATTGTACTTCGAGTTCAATTTTTGTAATTCCACTTTTGTAGCATAACTTTCCATCTTAGACATATCCAGTTCCTTTTGCAGTTTGTCTACCCGCCTTCTCAAATTTCCAAATGCATCTTTACTTACAGTATTGCTTAATAGCAGTTCTGTGGTGGATTCATTCAAGAGGGCCCCGGAAGAACTGTTCGGGTTGGCGCCTTCACCATTAAAATGTAGAAGAGCCTTTTGAGACTCGTCTAGCAATACTTTCCTTTGGGCCGGAATTTTTCTTTTAATGTTGTCGAGTCCCTTCCCGTAGTGAACTCTAAATTCTGGATGCTGGAACTCCCAGCTTTGTTCTCCATACTTACATTTCTGTCTTTCTTCCGGGCTTCTCTTAACCTTATGGAAATCGTACTTGTTTAGCTGCCTCACAAAAGAAGCGAAATTGGAGTGCTTGAAATGATTGGGCAGTATGTGTGTCGTAAACTTCCCTGTGTCCAATACAACAAAGCTCTTGCCGTTTTCAGTCCAGGTCACGATGTCTGGATACTCGTTATTTTCCAATATCCGGAAAAGCTTTCTCACAAACTCGTTCGCCGGAGCCTTTGAGCCGGTGTTGGCACTGCTGCTATTGTTGTTTGTAGCGGACTGTTGAACTAGATTGGTTCCATTAGCCATGGGCAACATGTCAGAAGAATTGTTCGGCTGCATAGTGCTCATCAAACGGGGCGCATGTTGCAACAGATCCATTCCAAGGAGGTCCGTTGTCGAGCTGTTCTCAGTCGTGTTATTGTTGCTATCACCAGCATTCTTATTGATGTTACTATTTATAGTGGAAAAACTCATGGTTGGTCTCAAAAGCAAAGCAACAAAAATAGGAACAAAAATGGTCAAAAATAAAAAAAAAATAAAAAATTTCTATAACAGTCCGTTAATAATACAATAGCTTTGTTGTTCTTCTGTTAACTCCTTCCTTGCAAAGACAGATAATTTTCGGTGATCGAGTTTTGCGGATGACCCAAACACAGCGATAAGCCTAGATAAGATGTTGGAAGATGATAATGTAACCAGAGAGGTCCTTAGTGCGCTACTAAATCTTCTTGGGAGCGTATTCGGAATCTGGAGCCACTTTCAATCTTATTGAACTCGATGGGACGACACTCAAGTCTAGTAAAACTGACCACTTTTTGTTCATGGTCCAAAGAAAGAAAAAATTCCAAAATTCCAAAAAATGCACGTAATGCGCATCGGGAAAAGCAGCCCCAACTTAGAGGCACCCCTATCTTGGTCAAAGCCCTTATATATTTTAGAAGCCCCTATTTATAAAGCTTTTTTAACCTAATTTCCCCTTACGTATTAGATATATAAAGCCCTTTCAAGAAAGCAAGACCTATTTTCCACATATTCCTTTGACAGCGACCCCGGATTGTGGGTTTCAAAGCCCTAACACAGTCGAGATGAGGCATAATATGTCAAAGTGAATATTGAATAATAGAATATAAATAAATAATAAATAATAAATAATAAATAATAAATAATAAATAAATTTTAGAAACAAAAGTAGACAACAATGACGGAGAAACTTGTTTTTAATATATTTTATTGTAATAATAGAACCAAAATACATATCACTTTTCCGTATATCAAAAAATTTTAGAAGAAAACATTCGATTAGAAAGGGAAAAACGATTAAAAGATACAAAATAATAGAAAGTATAAATAAAGGATAGAAGAAAGGAAGTAATGGAAAAGGAAAGTAAGAGGAGGGGAGTGAAGAAGAGTGAAGGTATTCATATTTCGAATCTGCCACTGACAAATTCGTCATCCATGTGTTGGTCGCCATCAAAATCGATGTGTGAATTGCTGTTGTTCATGTTTTTCTCTTGGTTGAATCCATCATTGATGTCTTCGTCCCCATCATCATCGATAACATCTTCGTCTGCGGGTAGGTTTGGATTTCCTGGGATGAAGGAGCCCGGCTCCATAAAATACGAGTTTTGCAAAAATTTGCGGTTGTTATTGACGTGTTCATCGATGGCAGACTCATCGACAAAGGTAAATCCGGCAAACTTGGCTTGCATGGCTGGCGATAGTGGTGTAGCTGTCATCATGGGCTGGTGTTTGTTCATATACGAGGTGGATGCCGTCGTGAACTCCGGGTCAAAGTTTGAGGTATCTGTTTCAGAAACCAAATGTGGCTTAAAAGGTGGTGGGATTTTCTTCTGCTTCAATGACTCCCAATCAATATCGGCGAAGAACGGATGGGCGCGCAGTTCTCTACCATCATCGATGGCACCCAGTCTATGCTTGGGGTTTCTGTTTAATAGGCCCTTGACAAATGATCTACCTTCTTGTGACAGCACGTCTCTGGGGAACTTGACTTTACCGAAGGCAATTTTTTGGTACATTTTTTGATTATTTTCTGCAAAAAATGGGGACCAGCCACAACACATTTCGAATATCAATACACCTAGAGACCAGAAATCGACCATCTTGGTGTAACCAGTTTCGTCCAGTAATAATTCTGGTGCCAAATATTCAGTGGTACCACAAAAAGTATTAGTTCTATCTTTTAAGTCAGCCTTGGAAAGACCAAAATCACAAAGAGCGATATTACCGTTCGCATCCAATAGAATATTTTCGGGTTTTAGATCTCTGTAAACAATGTCATTATCGTGTAAATGCTCCAAGGCTAAGACTAATTCAGCAATATAAAATTTGGCTCTATCCTCTGAAAAGCGGCCCTCTTTTTGTAAATGCCAAAATAATTCTCCACCACTCATATAATCCGTGACCAGATATAAATCTGCTGGAGTTTGGAACGAGAATTTCAACCCAACAATAAATGGAGATGATTTGGATGCGGTGGTGACCAAGATATTTCTTTCGCCAATCGTATGGGCGATTTCATTTTTTTTTACAATAACTTTTTTCGAAAGAACTTTCATTGCGTAAATCCTTTGAGTATCTTTCTTTTTGACCTGATAGACTTGGCCAAAGGTCCCCTTACCCAGTAGTCGAAGAACTTCAAAATCTTGCGGACCATAATGTCTTTTCTTTGTTTGTTTGTAGGTCCATTTAATTAAGATATCTCCTGACACGTTTTCATCGATAACACGAGGCTTTAAAATATGCCATTGGTTTTGCGAAGCGTGTGCCAGATTATGAATTTTCGGATACAGTCTAACTTGGCCTAAAAACATATGGTCGTGAGCAGCGTCATAAACAGATATGTCTAGTTCCGAGTGAGATCCCAGAACATCGAACGTCGTTTTGTGATGCCATATTGGATGTGAATTATCAGTCATTGGGTCGTTTGAGGAACCCGAGGAGGAATTAGAGGAGCGCTTGTTGGAATCAACAGCCGTGGAAGAAGAGTTTAGTTGATCCAGCTGGGAGGATGATCTGTGTGTATAAAGGGGTTTTTTCTTTAAATGCTCTTTTATTGACGGTAACTTAGAACCGTTCCACCCACTGTTATTATTATGATGCTGATTATTATCGTTATTATTATGCTGGTTTGGATTATGCTGGTTTGGGTTATTGATACTGTTATGACTAGTGCCTAATGATTCAGGACCATTGGAAATGAACTCTGAACTTTCAAAGGTACAAACGACATAAGGTTGAGAACTCTTTGATCTGGTAACCAGGTCACGAGCCTCTATTATTGTCACTTCTAGTTTACCTCTGGGAACATCAGTATCTGGACCGTAGCCTRAAGTAGCTTCTCGTTGATTTATTGATAATGAGGAAGTGGAAGACAGTAAGCATTTTGTGGTAGAGCTTGAAGAATAATTATCATCTTCAGAATTGCCACCCGTGCTAGCGGTTGCATTCCCAGCGTTGGCCTCCTCCTGTAAAGTCGTAATAATTGTGGGGGCGTTGTTATTGTTACTGTTGTTGTTGTTGGCAGACGAAATACCATCATTCATCGACTTCATCTGGAAAAGAACGTTTTCAGAAGTTATCCCCGTAGTGCCCATCGCGTATAAGTCCTGACTAATAGCTGTGGTGGGTGTTGCTGTTTGCAAAGTAAAGTTCGTGAAAAGGGTGCCGCTATTTGACGACGTGCCGGTGCCAGTTGGCACTAGCTTACTTGGATATCCGTTGATATTACCAGTGTTGCTGCTGTTGTTATTCCCATTATCTGGGCCATTTGAATGTTGGTGTTGAGGGCCGAAACCGGCACCGGAATTCTCCTGGTTCGATGATTTTGAAGAAAAGAAATTCATCATGTCGTGAATTTTAGCTCTATTACTTATCTATAGGTCTGACTTTGTCCGGCTGATGCTTCTCCTGAATACTACTATTAATAGCCAAGTGCCTTTATTAAATGGATGCCCTAAGGTTATGTGAGTGCGTAAAATTTTCGATAAAAAGCGAAGAGGGGCAAATTAGGAAAAAAGGGCCACGAATGATGTAGATACTGGAAGAGAACAGAAAGGAGTGTAAGCAGGCGGGACTGGTTCAATACTACTAACAGTAATTGTAGCTATGTCCAGTGTACTTGCAAAGAAAACCGAAAAAAGAAATGAAAACAAAAAAAGAAAGAAAGAGAATATAAGCGACCAGCGAGAAGGATGAGCTGAGCACAACAATCTATGTTATATTGGACCCGTCGTATGAATTAAGAATGCCTTAAAGGATCGGAATATGTAAAGGAAATTGTTATCGCAGATGAACCGATTCATCCTTTACAACATCAGCCGAAACCGATGAGAAACAGATAACAAACGAATAAGCTTTTGATTAGGTTTATGGTTTAGAGCGAAATTTTTTTTTTTTTTTTTTTTTTTTAAAAATTCTAGTGAGGGTAACGAATTTCGTTTATTATTATTAATTGTTACTGGAGGTATTATATAAAGCCTATTGCGGTCTATCTATGTGTGATTTTATATAAGGAGGAGGTTTAAGATGGGTGTGCACTCTAGCATGAGTTGTGCTTGGTCGTTGACCCCTATGCCCCCTATTATGAGTGTGCCTTGCTCTTCTATGTCGGTGGAAACATGCATAAAGTTGTGTTTCTCAATTTGGACAGTTCCATGTCGGGGCACTATACGTCCGTTGACGGCCACCACCCGGTAGAGAAACACGGAAGAATACAAATCCGCCGTGGTATCGCACATGTGGGAGTAGGTGTCTCGGCGGGAGATGTCTTGGAACGTTGATGCAGTGACTAGGTCGCCGTAGTAGTCACTTTGGTAGATTTGTAGTTTTTCGATCTTTAACCTCGACCTACTTCCAAATGTTCCAAACGTGATCGTTCCGTTGTCTGCAATTGAAGGATTCTGTTCGTGTACTCCAGGAAGGTCGAAGAGCAGTTCGAATATTTCAGTGGTGGGCTCGATCTGACACGTACTGAACTGCGGATTTGACCATCTGCTATAGAACGCAGGTTCTAGCTCAATGGCACGATAGTGTTGCATGTGTGAAGGCTTTATCAATGTAGCATTGTACCGGCTATCGATCTCGAACAGCCGGCTGTATTTACTCAGCAACGGAGAATACCAGGTGTCGTGATCACTTCTAGGACGGGGCATTATCGGACATAAGCCGGGAGCTTCAAAGTTGGTTTTGTTATTAGGAGTCAAGTTTGCAAGTTCCTCTTCCGGTTGTTGTGAAAACACTGATCTGGCAAATCCCACAATTCTTTGGCTTAGTGTACTTTCTTTAGCTTGAAGCTCTCTGTCTCTTTTATAGCAGGTTTTTAAGTGTGACGAATAAGTAGAGTCGCTGAACTTAGCGTCCCGTTTATACTTGGATCTCACCTCTTGGGGCAGCCACATAGGATGGGCCTCGGTACTGAAAACTACATCGCTCCCGCTCTTATGCAATTCGTTGCCTTCGTCAAATAACAAATACAAATACTTCAAAGTTTCACTCAGGACAAATGTTTCCATTCTGTCCTGTAGTTCGCCCGTGATGACATTTTGGAAACCTGCAAATCCACACTTGGACTTGAACCGCTGTTTTAGATCCCTTAATAAGTGCACACCGACATTCAAATAGAATGGATCTTTAGTAGCTCTATATAGGAAGTAGGTTGATTCGAAAAACTCCGGCCGTAACGGGTACCATTCCAAGGGAAGGATAGCCTTCAACGTAACCGATAGCGGTTCCGTTGGTGAAAGTGGAGGAAAGATTTCTGTGGGGCTGAAGTTCCATCTTTCAGGGATACCGCCAAAAGTGTTCCATATCTTTAGAAACAGTAAATGCTTAGCGATGGCATCATCCAAATCACCAGCAAGGACTTGCAAGCCGGGGAAAAATGCACTTAGCGAGTCTATCCAAGGGACAAATATTTGGCCCGTGTCAGCCAATACATTGGCAAAAAGCCAATCATTTCTACAATTTGTTTTCAACGATTCGTATGCCACGTTCCAGACATTCATTAATTCTGCATCATCAAATAGTACGGCACCCTTTAAGGCGTATTCGAAAAATGAGTCGATGGAAGCACCTATCCCGGTCATGGATGTATATGGAGWCAACTTTTCCGGGTGAAATGACATGGGCAGCAAATCCAAATCGGTTCTGAGCGACCATATCTTATCAAAGGCATACCTGGTCACTTTTTCATATTTGGAGTCACCTGTCAGGTAAGACAGAATTGTGAATTCGAACATAGGGCACGACATGGCTGCGACATTGTTCTCTGTCACCAAAGAATCCGTGAAACCGGGAAAGTTGAACTTCCATTTAACGTTGATCCGTGGTACAGGTAACCCTGTATACGTCAAGTATGCAGGCAAAAGCCTATCCGCCATATTCTGCGCCAGGCGCAATAACGAGCCATCATATTCATGGCCTAGATAGACCGCCTTTGTGCGGTCTGTGGCATAAAGATGTGAAGAAAGCAGAGATCCGAGAACACGTATGCTAGTTTCGAAGACTTGCACCGTAGAATCGACATCGAACTCCCCGTTTGGAAAAGTTCTTTCAACGAGTCGAACCGCTTCCCGAAACCGTGGCATGTCTTGCAACACAGCTATAGTCGTTAAAGAGTCTATGAGCGTGATAGTGAAATTGCCCAATATATCGTTGGTCACGTGGTCATTGAGGTCCTCAAAGTTTCTCTTCTTGGGCACGCAAGAAATGGGCCTCACCTCATCAAATGGATATCCATGCTCCAAATAACTGTCGAACCCAAAATAGAATAACTCCTTCACCTCTTGCTTGTAAGCCTTGAGTTCTTTAGCAGTGAATGAATAAGCATAGTCGTAGCACGCTACTTGTTCTATTCGAAGGAATGATACTAGTAACAGCCATAACCAAGAAACCATCCTAGAGAAATCAGCTCATGGGAATACAAACTCATTATTATTGTTCTTGATCCATTCTCACACGTCATCAAAAACGCGTTCTTCCTTATGGCTCGCCATTAATACCTGCTAAAACACGCCAATGGTAGGCCATTACCCGTACTCTCAACACAATAGAGAACGGAAGTCACCTTGCACTAATTCGCAACTATGGCGCTAGTCCTGAGTTGGTATAGCATCATGCTACAGGCATATTAATGTGTACGTCAACTTTTATAGCCATTTTACGGTGGTGTCTCTTTGCACTAATTCTTCAAGACGGTACGTACATCCACACCTTTCACCCAGACATATTCTCTAGAGGTTTTTTTTTCATCACGCCGAGAGAGATTATCCTTTTCTTCTTTTTCCGTCGGGCCCGCAGCACAGGTTTCTTCTCCTTCTAGGGTGGACCGGCCATTCTCCAAGGGAAGTCGTCGTGGGCCTAGCTTCCCTAGTCTCCAGCCCGCTCTTTCCGGAATTTCCCATCGAGCTCCACTAGACCTGTCTGGGCTCTAGGCAGGAAACTGTTCCCGTTACCGGTTCGATGCAGTGGTGGAAAGTTTCACCTACTCTCGGAATTTGCCAAACCAATGGATGGATCCCGGGTCAGGTTTCGTATGGTTTGGTTAGCGCAATGGCATCGTTTCTACACTCCTCTACGACTTGGAGGTCTTTGAAGTTGCTTCACTTACTTGGTCAATAGAAGAAGTTGTTTGGAGTTTAAAAATTTTTGTTATTGTTTTCTTCCCAATTACGTCGACTAAGTATAACAATAGATATACCACTATTGAGAAAAGATGGCTAGAGGACCGTATGTTGATTTTAAACTAGAGGAGTGCGATGTGTTGCTATACCGGATATGAGTTTTTTTTATGAATATGAGCACAGTTCCAGGTTGTGCGCTAGGGATTATTACATTGTGGTTATATGGAAGAGGGTAAATTCCCGTCTCTGTTAAAGAAGAAGAAACTCCATCCGCATGAAGCAAATTGATAAGAGTCCAAAGTTTTACTAACAAGAATACGTTTAATATTTTCGAAATATTATTATTACGATTTTCCATACAGAAAGAAGCATCTAAAGAGATTAGCAGCCCCACACCATTGGTTATTGGACAAGTTGTCCGGTTGTTACGCCCCAAGACCATCTGCTGGTCCACACAAATTGCGTGAATCTTTGCCATTGATCGTTTTCTTAAGAAACAGATTAAAGTATGCTTTGAACGGTCGTGAAGTCAAGGCCATCTTGATGCAACGTCACGTCAAAGTCGACGGTAAGGTCAGAACCGACACCACCTACCCAGCTGGTTTCATGGATGTCATCACTCTAGATGCCACCAACGAAAACTTCAGATTGGTCTACGACGTCAAGGGTAGATTTGCCGTTCACCGTATCACCGAAGAAGAAGCCTCTTACAAATTGGGTAAGGTCAAGAAGGTCCAATTAGGTAAGAAGGGTGTTCCATACGTCGTCACCCACGATGGTAGAACTCTAAGATACCCAGACCCAAACATCAAGGTCAATGACACCGTCAAGATCGATTTGGCCTCTGGTAAGATCACCGACTTCATCAAGTTCGACGCTGGTAAGCTAGTTTACGTTACCGGTGGTCGTAACTTGGGTCGTATCGGTACCATTGTTCACAAGGAAAGACACGATGGTGGTTTCGACTTGGTTCACATCAAGGACTCCTTGGACAACACTTTCGTCACCAGATTGAACAACGTTTTCGTCATTGGTGAACAAGGTAAGCCTTACATTTCTTTGCCAAAGGGTAAGGGTATCAAGTTGTCTATTGCTGAAGAACGTGACAGAAGAAGAGCTCAACAAGGTTTATAAACATTTTAACCAGTGTTATCTGCCCCCCTCTTCCTTTCGTCTTTTTGTTTAATATAAATAAATTCTAAACCAAAGTTATATATATATTTGCTATATATATACCAATTATAAAAAAAGTGACAAGCATATACATTCATTCATATGTTTATGAAAAATGTTTGGCCAGTGCGCCTCAGTGAAGACGAAAGAACAAAACTGCAATTGCCGATGCAAATGGGCTTTTTAAGTAGTATGCATAAAATAAATAATAATCATTGAGATCTTTTAGAATTGAGCAAAGTAATTACGCAGCAATTTTTTGGTGGATTCGCCGCCATAATGAGAACAGTCGTTGGTGGTCAGGTTCTTCATGCGTAGGTCTAAATTATTGATGATAGAATTTACGGCGTTCAATACGTCAAGCTCCATAAATGTGTAAAAGATAACGTGTACCATTTTCAATGGATCCTCTTCTTCTTCTTCTTCTTTTGACTTCTTCATGTCCTCACATTGAACCACGTTGGGAATAACATATTCCCGCTGTGAGTTATGAGGCGTGTCATCACCATGGCAGCCAAAATCATCTTCCGTAGTGTAGCCTTCACTTAAGTTTGGATTTTCAATAAACGGGCACTTTTGGAAACGGTTAAACTGTTGATGTTGATGGAGAGATGATGGTATGCCCAGCGAAGCGATAACCGGGCCCTTATTTAAATAGTTTTCGACCTTGGAGGCAACTACCAATGGTACTGTGATGAAATGCCAATCGTTATTGAACGGCATTACTATGTATTCTGTATCTTTTGTGAATGGGCCTTTATAAAGATCATATCTTACAGAACCAGTGTTTATCAAAATGAATCGACTCATAAAGGGTTCATAGTTTTTCGAGGGTATCAAATTAGGCAGAATTTTATGGGTAATCAAGTGATAAAGATTCTCTTCAGAGTCCAAGGGTCTTGTTGCCACATAATAGGTTTCAGGTATATACCCCAATTTCTGATTCAAGTTTAATTCATGACGTAGATCATTTATTAGTCGCGAAATCGTTTCGCCTTTTTTTAATGATGCTGAGGTATCTACGTCCGTTGCAACTTTGCTCAAATGGTGTTCGAATGAGTCTTTATTAAAATCGATATATCTTCTTGTGAAACTAGGATTATCCTCGTCCATTGCATTTGTCGTATTTATTGATAAGAATCCGACGGTTTCTGCAAATCTACCACTTTGCAAACAAGTGGACTTCGAGTCCAGTTGCACGAAATCTCTGATATGAGTGTGACCTCCAAAATATTGTATAACAGTGTTTGGATAGTGCGTTCTTAATAAAGCATGGATCTTATGCATTTCACGCTCTGTGGGATCAGTAGCAGGCAAATGGCCAAAAACAACAATCAAGTCAATATCGCCCTCCTTGTTTGTCTCGACCATATTTTGAAACCAGCCCTTCTCCATTATTTCTTCCAATGGGGGTGTTACAATGGCTCT
Organism: Saccharomyces eubayanus; assembly: GCF_001298625.1. Lineage (NCBI taxonomy): Eukaryota > Fungi > Ascomycota > Saccharomycetes > Saccharomycetales > Saccharomycetaceae > Saccharomyces > Saccharomyces eubayanus. The sequence continues at coordinate 702,418 of NC_030974.1, read as the reverse complement.
GTTATTAGCTCTTTGGAAACTAAACAAAAACGACATCGCTAAAATTCTTTGTTTTTGTATGGGAGTCTCAAAGGTGACAAATTTATTTCCAAAGGGAACTCTCTTACCATCGTCTTCAATGAACTCCACGTTACTACACACATACTTGTCTTTGAATTTAGTGGACTGTGAAGTTCCTCTATATTCCAAAATAGCACTTTCAGCTGTGTACAGTTCATGATTGCCCAAGGTCAAAAGGTCATAGTCCAGCATATTGAATATTTTCGAGCTGCGTAAGCCGGGAGGCCAAGTAGCGTCACTCAAACCGTTACCGTCTCTTTTGTCACCAGTATCGATGACTATTAGGTCCCTGGATAGTTGTGTCAATTTGTTCCTGAAAATATCTACAAATGAAACGAAATCCCCCCAATCAGCATCATAGTTGGCTTGTGTCAAATGGGAACCCAACCAACCATGTGTATCTGTTGTATGGACAAAATTTATATCTCCTATATGGAGGTCTCTCAATTGTACGTCTTGTGATGGGCTCCAAACCGCCTGTTGATGCTGAAGTGGCTTCGAAAAGACTAGCCCTGATAGAAGTGCCAACGAATGCACGAAGGTTGGTATCATCCTAAAATGTTGTGCTACTCTGTATTACCTGTATTATTCTTCTGTTTATGTTGTTATTGTTGACGGCTTGAGGGGAAATAAGCTTATCGGCTTTGTCAATTGGCGGCTAGATAGCAAAAGTGCGAGCGATTAATAAAGACACTAAATCAAAAAAGTATTATATTTTGCTTTCTAATATGGTTATTATGATGTGCATGCGTTGGGGAAGCGATTGGCAAGTTCTGTTCTCATCTGTAGCAATGTTTCTCGTTTTTATTCGTAGGTTTGGGTTGGCTCTTGAGAAAGATTTATCTTGAAACAGCAGTGACTGTACAAAATAATATTTGTACCCGACACGCCTGCCGTTAAGAATGTGAGCAAATTTAGCCTACTTTCTAGTTGTGTTTGATAACTTGCTATTTTGCTTGATTTTTTTCTTATTGGTTTATTTTTTATATTTTGTTTCTTCCTGGTTTATTTTGGTATAACAATAAATTATAAAAAGAGAACAGTATATTAAATGATACTATGCCTTGCTGAAGGCGGCTTCAGGATGAAGATTATTCACGTTGGAGCTGAACTACAACAGTGTATAATACTGAACAGTCTTATCAATCATGCTAGCAATGACTACATCAATTCTGTCAAGATATAACGTTAAAAATGCGTTAGACAGTTTTGTGAGTTGCAGACCACGAATCACTGAAACAAACGATGAGAGAGCTGGAGAAGTGTCTGGATCATTCCCATGCCAACCAAGAATTGCCATATGTCGTTTACCAAAAGTCTAATTATGAGTAAAACTTTCAGAAAGGTCTTGTAAATTACAAGAAAACCAATGCTGTGTCTCATAGAGAAATTTTCGCATGCCATAGATATCCTACATGATCAGTTATACCAACTTTGTCTTTTAGCAAGCATAGCCTTATTGTAAGATTACACACGGTATTTCCCGAGAAGTGTGAAATTGTTTGACTATCCGGTTTAGCCTACCGTCAAGGAAAAGACAACTACGTTCGATAGAGTTGTACCACGATATAGTCATCGTGCTTGGAAATCTAATCATGAGCTATCCGTTTTCAGCACAACTCGGGTACTACATCTCATTGATAGTTGCTACGATAACAAGATTTTACCATATAGATAAACCAAATCAAGTAATTTTCGATGAAACTCATTTTGGTAAATTCGCATCATATTACTTAGAAAGGACGTATTTCTTTGACTTACACCCACCGTTTGCCAAATTAATCATCGCATTGACTGGATATCTTTTCAATTACGATGGAAGTTTCAAATTTGATAGTATTGGCGATTCTTATGACATACCAGATCATGCGCCGCCTTTCGTTGCATATCGCTCTTTGAATGCCACTTGTGGTGTAATTACTGTCGGTGTGGTCTACAAAATCATGCAGCGTTTAGGGTTCAAGCCATTGACTTGTAGTACTAGTGCTTTGTTGGTCGCCCTTGATAATGGGCATATTATCCAATCAAGAATCATCACTTTGGATTCTATCTTGGTTATGTGTATAAGTTTGACCTTTTACTCTTACATCAGATTCCACAAGTGTCAATCCAGGGCAGCGTTTACCCGTGAATGGTATACCTGGCTTTATCTTACTGGTGTATCACTTTCCCTGGTTATATCAACGAAGTATGTCGGTCTCATGACATACATGGCAATCGGAACCTCTGTTTTGAGAAACTTATGGCGTATCTCAGATATTGAGAGGAAACTGAGCAAAAGAGTTGTAACAAGACATTTTTTTAAGAGATTGAACGGATTAATATTTGGACCTCTCATTATATATCTATTTTGGTTTTGGGTGCATTTCACAATTCTAACCAAATCTGGCCCCGACGATGAATTCATGTCAGTAAGATTTCAAGAAACATTGCTCAATTCAGCGGTAGGTCACCCACAACTAAACTATCACGATATAGTTGTCATAAATCATAAACAAACGAATACATTTCTCCACTCTTGTGATGTTCAGTACCCTTTAGTTTATGAAGATGGTAGGGTATCAACAGAGGGTCAACAAGTTACTTGTCACGCATTCAATGACACGAATAATGAATGGGAAGTCATACCCACTAAAGTTTTTTCACCGGTTGATAAGATTCAGCCTGTTCTTTTGAACGATACAGTTCAATTGAGGCACGTAAAGACAAATACGCTATTACTGACACATGATGTTGCTTCACCCTTAGACGCTACGACTGAAGAGGTTACTACAGTTTCCTTTGATGCAGGTATGAACGACTTTTATCAGGAGACATTATTTCAATTGAAGCCTATTTTATCTAATGATGTGGGACTTAAAATTAGAGAGAAACGTACACCTTTTCGACTTTTCCATATTGACACCGAAGTAGTGCTTTGGACACATAACGATACTTTGTTACCGGAGTGGGGGTTTGAACAGCAAGAAGTTTGTGGTGTGAGGAAAGCCAGGTCATTCGAAGACAATTGGATTATTGATCAAATCTTAACGGAACATGAACAGGAAGATCACGATAATGGTGACGATAAATTATTGAAGGAGGTACCGTTTTTTGACAAATGGTCAGAATTACAAAAATCTATGCTGATACATAACAATCTGATCCCTAAATACCATCCATATGCATCCGAACCATATACCTGGCCTGCGAGTATATCAGGAATATCGTTCTGGTCAGATGCTTCGACAAGGAGGCAGATATATTATATCGGAAACATAATAGGGTATTGGTTTCAAATTATCTCGATAATGCTGTACTGTGGTATCATCGTTATGGACCAATTAACTAGAAAACGTGGAGTTTTCATCTTGAAAAGAAAGATCAGGGATAAGCTGTATGGTCCTTTACTATTTTTGTTCATTTCGTGGTCATGGCATTATTTTCCATTTTATTTGATGTCACGGCAAAAGTTCTTGTACCATTACTTGCCAGCCCATTTGATTTTGAGTTTATTTGCACCTGGGTTATGGGAAATACTATTAAGTGATTTCAAGAATGTAGACAAGTCAAGAGAGGAGGAACGTGACGTTCAATCGGAGGACGGTCCAAAAGTGAATGATACAAAATTATGTTGCATATTTGGCATTTTAATAGCCATGCTATTTGGATTTTTCTTTTTTTTTGCACCGTTGATATATGGTAATCGTGGACTGTCACCCATGCAGATACAGAATAGAGAATGGCTTGACATAAAACTGGACTTCGAGGAATAATTTTTCGCCTTTTAGTTATATGACGTATATGTATGTAGCGCCGGTTTTTTTTTTTTTCATTACAAAAGATATGGAAAAAAAGAAAAGGAATCGAAAAGCTACTTAAAAAGCATATAATCAAAGGATCAATAACGACAATTACCAACAACAGTAGCTAGGGGAAAATGTCACCACTAAAGAAGACCATTCCAGAATTTTTAACTTACTTAAAATCGCTACCGATTTCAAAAACCGCAAGCGGCGACATTTTGACAATATGTGTTGGTAATGAATCAGCAGATCTAGACTCAATTGCTAGTGCGATAACTTATTCATACTGCCAATACATTTACAACCAAAACTGCAATTCTGAAGAAAAATGCGGTTTGACTATACCAATCATCGACATTCCTAGGGAAGATCTTAGCCTAAGAAGAGACGTGATGTACGTCTTAGAGAAGTTGAGTATTAAGGAGGAGGAATTATTTTTCATTGAAGACCTAGTGAGCTTAAAGAAGCAAGCCCCTAACGGCACTAAATTGAACTCATACCTAGTAGACAACAACGATGCTCCAAAGAATTTGAAGAATTACATAGACAATGTGGTCGGAATCATAGATCACCATTTCGATTTACAAAAGCACTTGGATGCCGAGCCTCGAGTTGTCAATGTTTCCGGAAGTTGCTCCTCGTTAGTCTTCAACTACTGGTACGAGAAGTTGCAAGGTGACCATGAAGTGGTGATGAATATTGCTCCCTTTTTGATGGGCGCCATCCTGATAGATACCTCAAACATGCAACGCAAAGTCGAACCAAGTGACAAGCTAGCGGTCAAAAGATGTCAAGAGGCCATCAATCGTGCGGCCGATGAAGTGTCGGCCCAAGGCTTGCAAGACACCAGCGTGTTTTACAAAGAAATGAAATCGAGAAAGAACGATATTAGAGGGTTTTCAGTTAGCGATATCTTGAAGAAAGATTACAAGCAGTTCAGTTTTCAAGGAAAAGGCCGCGAAGGCTTGGAAATTGGTCTTTCATCCATTGTGAAGAGAATGTCATGGCTGTTCGGCGAACATGACGGGGAAACAGAATTTGTCAAGCAATGCAAGAGGTTCCAGAACGAAAGGGGTCTCGATGTGTTGGTGTTATTGACATCATGGAGGAAAGCCGGCGTTTCACACAGAGAACTAGTCATCATGGGTGATCCCAAGATGGTACGTGCGCTCGTTGAAAAAGTCAGTGATAAACTTGCTTTGCAACAGTTCGGGGGCGATTTTGACCAAGGCGTGGCGATGTTCAGGCAATTGAACGTCGAAGCCACCAGGAAGCAGGTCGTTCCCTATCTCGAAGAAGCGTACTCTGAAGTAAACTGATGAGGGATGTTATATGTATGCTTTATTCGGTTTATGTAGAACCTATATAGATAAGACAGTGATTCTATACACCACTTTTTATTTGTCTTGGCGTTCTTCCGGCTGGTCCTGCTGGTCTTGCTGCTGCTCCTGCTGTCTTAGTCTTTCTTGTCTCTGCTGCTCTTCCTCCATGGAGAGACGCAAGGCCATTGCCAGTTCTGGGTCCATTGATGGATCTACACCGAAGTCCATGAACGTGCCATTAGCGTCAGAGTCGGCGCCAGCCCCGCCAAAGGCGCCCATGCCGGAGGAGCCCTCTTCAAGAATTATAGGAGAGGACGCGATGTTCTCGTACAGCAGTCTAGGGCCGGGCACCACGGTCAGCAAGTGACTAGTCTCCTCCTGAGGGTCGTTCACCGCGGCAACAAACTCGTCCAACAGTTCTGTGTTGTGCTCGATCTCGCCGAAGTTGATAATGTCCACAGCAACGTTGTTTTTCTTCAGCGTCTTGGCCAGTCTAATCAATTCGTCTCGAGCGTCGCTTATGGGACTGCATACGAACGCCACGATTCTCTGGTGCTGAACCTTATTCTGACGGTGCTTCAAAGTCAGCTGGGCAATCTGCAGCGCAGTGGCCAGATGCAGCTCGCCCTCGACCTGCGTATCGTGCAAACCAGCAAGAATCTTCCCAAACTCGGCCGTGAACGTGGACAGCACCCGAGGGTTGGCGCCTGCACCAGAGATGAGCCCCACTGTGTTCTCGGGATTACTGTTTCTCTTGGCCTGGAATATGAACTCCACGGAGTCGATCTGCGCTTCGAACCGTGTGCGAGGAAAGTCCCCATTGCGAGAGTACTCTGAATTGTCAATTATCAACACTGTAGCTTCCAATACCATTCTGTGTGCGCTTGCTGCTGTACTCTTTGCTGGCCTCTCCACCTTTCCCCATGAATTAACCGACTGATACAAGTATGTATATATGATAGTTGTAAATTCGGTGGCGAAAACCCGCTTGGCGGAAATCACCCGGCAGCCATAATAACAGAACTTCAACTTGTAAGCAGCAAACAAGCAACATCATAAGGGCAACAAGGAACAGCAGCGAGAGCAATTGCAATGGAGCCAGCACTCAGCGCAGAAGAACGCCAGCGGCTGCGCAGCACGGTGCTGCGCACCATGCAGCTGCAACGTATGTCCCAGTTTAGATCTACTCCATCTTCCAGCTCTTGGTACTAACACCCCTCCTCAGTCGAGACCACAGAACAACACATAGACGCCATCAAGAAGCACACGTTGGCCAAGCTCGACCTGCTCCAGCAGGCCCCCGCAGTATCAGCATCGCAGCAGGAGTTGCTTATCAGGCAGGTGCTCCAGCTGGAGCGGCGTCGTGGAGAGTGACCAGGTCGTATAGTGGACCCTTTCTCGCTTCTCGCAGTGATGCACCTAGTACTGATCAGCGGGCATTCGTTGGTTTTAAAGGAGCGTGTTGGAGCCCCCCACTCTCTGATTTGTTTCTTATTCGGACCTGAAGTTGCACAAGCAAAGCATGAGTTTGCTCAGTAAGGTATTGGTCAGAAGAAGCTGCTTCGATGTGGGCATGAGAAGGACCCCACAATGGCACCCCCACTACTCTACCACGGCGGGCAACACCAGCGTGAACAAGAAGGGCAGCAAGGTAGTGCCCGTGTTGACGGCGTTGGCATTAGCATCGATTTTCGTGAAGAAGTGGTATGAGGACTCGAAGATCAAGAAGGCAGACGCCACCAGCGTTACGGTGGACCCGGCCATCTCTGCCTTCCCGAAGCGGATGGGCCCTCCGCAGTGGCCATTTGCGACGCAGTACGAGTTGCTTGGGAAGGGCGTGCGGTGTGTGTCCTCCATCACTTTCAAGGCCTACGGCCTGGGCATCTACGTGGCGGCAGAGGACAAGCACTTGGTCGCCGAGGTGCTGGACTCAAAGTTCCTGTCTCAGGCGTTTATCGACATCGCGGCTCCCTCATTGCCGGCAAAGACACACCAGGAGAACCTGCGTACAGCCTTGGACGACCCTGCCAAGGCCCCGGTCTTGATCAATAACCTCTTGGACAGTGGGATCAGGCTCATGGCCAAAAACACCCCAATAAAGGCGGGGTCTTTCAAACTGCTAATGGACGGCACCAGGAAGAGCATTCTAAAGAACCCGGACTCGCAGACCCAGGACAAGGAACGACTGGAGGCCGGGTTTCAAGAACTACACGACTGCTTCAGGAGTGTGAAGGGGCTTGTAGCTCGGGACGACGACTTCTTCATTGAGTTGAACAAGGACTGCTCTCTGAGCCTGTCCTACTACACCAAGAAAAGGGACGAGTTCGTGATACTGGGTACTGTCAAAGAACCTCTCATCGGGAAGCTCTTATTCGCCCACTACCTAGCCGGCGTGGACCCTCCCTCCCTGGAAGTTAAACAAGAGGTGGCGGACGCGCTCGTATCCTTGGCCTAGGATAGTTCTCCTACATTCATATACATATACATAGCAACAGAGGCTGCAGTTATATACTTCAACACCACTTTTCTTGTTCCAGTTTTTTTTAAAGACCTCCCCCTCAAATTGTGGTAGTGCCATATGCTTTCC